>NC_056747.1:1159795373-1159815299 GCF_019279795.1 Protopterus annectens | reverse complement strand
CAGTTAAAAAGGAACCCCCCTTTTTTCCCCATAACATAGATGTCTCAGGGTCAGTTAATGATCCAGGTGTTCAACACAGTTAAAGAACTCATATCACAGATGTCTCTGGGTCATTTAATGATCCAGGAGTACAATACACAGTTAAAGAACTCATATCATAGATGTCTCTGGGTCAGTGAATGATCCAGGAGTTCAACATACAGTTAAAGAACTCATATCACAGATGTCTCTGGGTCATTTAATGATCCAGGAGTTCAATACACAGTCAAAGAATTCATATTACAGATATCTTAGGGTCAGTTAATGATCCAGGAGTTCAACAAACAGTTAAAGAACTCATATCACAGATGTTTCAGAGTCAGTTAATGATCTAGGAGTTCAACATACAGTTAAAGAACTCATATCACAGATGTGTCAGGGTCAGTTAATGATCCAGGAGTTCAACATACAGATAAAGAACTCGTATCAAAGATGTGTCAGGGTCATTTAATGATCCAGGAGTTCAACATACAGTTAAAGAACTCATATCACAGATATGTCATAGTCAGATAATGATCCAGGAGTTCAACGTATAGTTAAAGAGCTCATATCACAGATGTGTCAGGGTCAGTTACTGATCCAGGAGTTCAACATACAGTTAAAAAACTCCTAACAGATGTCTCAGGTTCAGTTAATTATCCAGGAGTTCAACATACAGTTATATAACTCATATCACAGATGTCTCAGGGTCACTTAATAATCCAGGAGTTCAAAATACAGTAAAAGAACTCATATCACAGATGTCTCAGGGTCAGTTAATGATCCAGGAGTTCAACACACAGTTAAGGAACTCATATCAAGATATCTCAGGGTCAGTTAATGATCCAGGAGTTCAGCACACAGTTAAAGACCTCATATCAGATGTCTGACGGTCAGTTAATGATCCACGAGTTCAACATACAGTTAAAGAACTCATATCACAGATGTCTCAGGGTCAGTTAATGATCCAAAAGTACAACATACAGTTAAAAAACTCATATCACAGATGTCTCAGGGTCAGCTAATGATCCAGGAGTTCGGCATACAGTTAAAGAACTTATATCAGAGATGTCTCATGGTCAGTTAATAATACTGGGGTTCAACATAGAGTTAACTCATATCGCAAGATGTCTCAAGGTCAGTTAATGATCCAGGAGTTCAACAAACAGTTTAAGAACTCATATCACACATGTGCCAGGGTCAGTTAATGAACTCATATCACAGATGCGTTAGGGTCAGTCAATGATCCAGGAGTTCAACATACAGTTAAATAACTCATATTACAGATGTCTCAGGTTCACTTAATGATCCAGGAGTTTAACATACAGTCAAAGAACTCATATCACAGATGTCTCAGGGTCAGTTAATGATGCAGAAGTTCAACATACAGTTAAAGAACTCATATCACAGCTGTCTCAGGGTCAGTTAATGATCCAGGAGTTCAACATACAGAAAAAGAACTCGTATCACAGATGTGGCAGGGTCAGCTAATGATCCAGCATATCAACATACCCTTAAAGAACTCATATCACAGATGTCTCAGGGTCAGTTAATGATCTAGGAATTCAACACAGAGTTAAAGAACTCATATCACAGTTGTCTCAGGGTCAGTTAATGATCCAGGAGTTCAACAGACAGTTAAATAACTCATATCACGGATATCTCAGGGTCAGTTAAGGATCCAGGAGTTCAACATACAGTTAAAGAACTCATATCACAGATGTCTTAGTGTCAGTTAATGGTCCAAGAGTTCAACATACCATTAAAAAACTCATATCACAGATGTGTCAGGTTAATTTAATGATCAAGGAGTTCAACATAAAGTAAAAGAACTCATATCACAGATGTCTCAGGGTCAGTTAATGATCCAGTAGTTCAACATACAGTCAAAAAACACATATCATAGGTTCATAGGTTCATAGGTAAGTACTAGGCTATCTGCCCATGGGCATTTATAAGCCTAGCCACAGAGTGATGGCTTTTGCCTCCCCATTAGATTAGTAACCTGGGCCTCTGTCATCAGGGCTCCTGAAGTGATCCCAGGGTAGAACTTACGATTACCCATCCACTCATCAATATTTCTCTTGAAAAGGGTCAGAGAGGAGCTCTGTCGAATATGGATTGGGATTCTATTCCAGAGTGAGGGGAGTCGCTGGGACAGGATTCTATCCCTCCAGCATGTCCTGTTTATTGCTGTACATAGGTTCAAGTCGCTAGAACGAGTGATTCTGAGGGATCTCATTTTTTTGAGGTGAAGCATGTCAATTAGTTCAGGGTTTGACATGGCCCTATAGGTCAGACATAGGTCACCTCTGAGAAGACGGTAAGCGACTGAGAAGAGCTGGAGCTTTTTTAGTCGTGCTTCAAAGGGTAATTGTTTAAGGCCGTTAATCCTCTTAGTGAGGTACTTCTGTGGTCTTTCTAGTTGTTGCAGGTGTCTAGTGAGGTACATCCCAAATGGGGCATTGTACTCTATTATGGGCCTAAAGAGTGAGGAGTAAAGGGGCAAAATCACCTCCTTGGATCTGGATGAGAAACCCTTTGTGATCAGGTGTGCCACATAGAAGGATTTCCTGACCGTTTTGGCTATGTGGTTATCAAAGGAGAGCATGCTATCTACTTGGGTACCCAGGTCCCTAATTACTTCTTCTGTACTTAACACAGATGTGTCAGGGTCAATTAATGATCCAGGAGTTCAGCATACTGTTAAAGAACTCATATCACAGATGTCTCAGGGTCAGTTAGTGATCCGGGATTTCAACATATAGTTAAAGAACTCATATCACAGATGTGTCAGGGCCAGTTAATGATCCAGGAGTTCAACAAACAGTTTAAGAACTCATATCACACATGTGTCAGGGTCAGTTAATGTACTCATATCACAGAATCGTTAGGGTCAGTCAATGATCCAGGAGTTCAACATACAGTTAAATAACTCATATTACAGATGTCTCAGGTTCACTTAATGATCCAGGAGTTTAACATACAGTCAAAGAATTCATATCACAGATGTCTCAGGGTCAGTTAATGATGCAAGAGTTCAACATACAGTAAAACAACTCATATCACAGCTGTCTCAGGGCCAGTTAATGATCCAGGAGTTCAACATACAGAAAAAGAACTCGTATCACAGATGTGGCAGGGTCAGCTAATGATCCAGGATATCAACATACCCTTAAAGAACTCATATCACAGATGTCTCAGGGTCAGTTAATGATCCAGGAATTCAACACAGAGTTAAAGAACTCATATCACAGTTATCTCAGGGTCAGTTAATGATCCAGGAGTTCAACAGACAGTTAAATAACTCATATCACAGATATCTCAGGGTCAGTTAAGGATCCAGGAGTTCAACATACAGTTAAAGAACTTGTATCAGAGATGTCTCAGGGTCAGTTAATAATCCAGGAGATCAACAGTTAAAGAATTCATATCAGAGATGTCTTAGGGTCATTTAATGATGCAGGAGTTCAACATACAGTTAAAGAACTCGTATCACAGATGTGGCAGGGTCAGCTAATTATCCAGGAGTTCAACATACAGTTATAGACCTCATATCAGATGTCTCATGGTCAGTTAATGATTCAGGAGTTCAATACACAGTTAACAAACTCATATCACAAATGTCTCAGGGTCAGATAATGGTCCAGGGGTTCAACATACAGTTTAAGAATACTTATCACAGAGGTGTCAGAGTCAGTTAATGATCCAGGAGTTCAACATATCATTAAAGAACTCATATCATAGATATCTCAGGGTCAGTTAATGATCCAGGAGTTCAGCATACAGTTAAAGATCTCTTATCACAGATGTCTCAGTGTCAGTTAAAGATCCAGGAGTTCAACAGACAGTTAAAGAACTCATATCACGGATGTGTCTGGGTCAGTTAATTATCCAGGAATTCAGCATACAGTTAAAAAACTCATATCACAGATGCCTCAGGGTCAATTAATGATCCAGGAGTGCAACATACAGTTAAATAACTCATATCACTGATATCTCTGGGTCAGTTAAAAATCCAGTAGTTCAAAATACAGTTAAAGAACTTATATCACAGATGTGTCAGGGTCAGTTAATTATCAAGGAGTTCAACAAACAGTTAAAGAACTCATATCACAGATTTGTTAGGGTCAACTAATGAACTCATATCACAGATGTGTCAGGGTCAGTTAATGATCCAGGAGTTCGACAAACAGTTAAAGAACTCATATCACAGATTTTTCAGGGTCATTTAAAGAACTCATATCACAGATGTCTCAGGGCCAGTTAATGATCTGGGATTTCAACACACAGTTATTGAACTCATATCACAGATGTGTCAGGGTCAGTTAATGATCCAGGAGTTCAACGAACAGTTAAAAAACTCATATCACAGATGTCTCAGGGTCAGTCAATGATCCAAGAGTTTAACATACAGTTAAATAACTCATATCACAGATGTGTCAGAGTCAGTTAAGGATCCACAAGTTCAACATACAGTTATAGTACTCCTATCACAGATATGACAGCATCAGTTAATGATCCAGGAGTTCAACGTATAGTTAAAGAACTCATATCACAGATGTGTCACTCTGTTAATGATCCAGGAGTTCAACATACAGTTAAAGAACTCCTATCAGATGTCTCAGGGTCAGTTAATGATCCAGGAGTTCAACATACAGTTAAATAACTCATATCACAGATGTCCCAGGGTGAGTTAATGATCCAGGACTTCAACATACAGTTATATAACTCATATCACAGATGTCTCAGGGTCACTTAATAATCCAGGAGTTCAAAATACAGTAAAAGAACTCATATCACAGATGTCTCAGGGTCAGTTAATGATCCAGGAGTTCAACATACAGTTAAAGAACTCATATCACAGATGTCTCAGGGTCAGTTAATGATCCAGGAGTTCAACACAGTTAAAGAACTCATATCACAGATGTCTCAGGGTCAGTTAATGATCCAGGAGTTCAACACACAGTTAAAGAACTCATATCACAGATATCTCAGGGTCAGTTAATGATCCAAAGGTTCAACATACAGTTAAAAAACTCATATCACAGATGTCTCAGGGTCAGTTAATGATCCAGGAGTTCAACATACAGTTAAAGAACTCATATCACAGATGTCTCATGGTCAGTTAATGATCCAGGAGTTCAACATACAGTTAAAGAACTCATGTCACATATGTGTCAGGGTCAGTTAATGATCCAGGAGTTCAACAAACAGTTAAAGAACTCATATCACACATGTGTCAGGGTCAGTTAATGTACTCATATCACAGATTTGTTAGGGTCAGTCAATGATCCAGGAGTTCAACATACAGTTAAATAACTCATATCACAGATGTCTCAGGGTCAGTTATTGATCCAGGAGTTCAACATACAGTTAAAGAACTCATATCACAGAAGTCTCAGGTTCACTTAATGATCCAGGAGTTCAACATACAGTTAAAGAACTCATATCACAGCTGTCTCAGGGTCAGTTAATGATCCAGGAGTTCAACATACAGAAAAAGAACTCGTATCACAGATGTGGCAGGGTCAGCTAATGATCCAGCAGTTCAACATACAGTTAAAGAACTCATATCACAGATGTCTCAGGGTCAGTTAATGATCTAGGAGTTCAACACACAGTTAAAGAACTCATATCAGATGTCTCATGGTCAGTTAATGATCCAGGAGTTCAACAGACAGTTAAAGAACTCATATCACAGATGTCTCAGGGTCAGTTAATGATCCAGGAGTTCAACATACAGTTAAAGAACTCATATCACAGATGTCTCAGTGTCAGTTAATGGTCCAGGAGTTCAACATACCATTAAAAACTCATATCACAGATGTGTCTGGTTCAGTTAATGATCCAGGCGTTCAACATAAAGTTAAAGAACTCATATCACAGATGACTCAGGGTCAGTTAATGATCCTGTAGTTCAACATACAGTTAAAAACACATATCATAGGTTCATAGGTTCATAGGAAAAGTACTAGGCTATCTGCCCATGGGCATTTATAAGCTTAGCCACAGAGTGATGGCTTTTGCCTCCCATTAGATTAGTAACCTGGCCTCTGTCATCAGGACTTAATGATCCAGGGTTCAACTTACAGTTACCCATCAACTCATCAATATTTCTCTTGAAAGGGTCAGAGGAGCTCTGTTAATATGGATTGGGATTCTATTCCAGAGTGAGGAGTCGCTGGGACAGGATTCTATCCCTCCAGCATGTCCTGTTTATTGCTGTACATAGGTTCAAGTTGCTAGAACGAGTGATTCTGAGGGATCTCATTTTTTTGAGGTGAAGCATGTCAATTAGTTCAGGGTTTGACATGGCCCTATAAGTCAGACATAGGTCACCTCTGAGAAGACGGTAAGCGACTGAGAAGAGCTGGAGCTTTTGTTAATCATCTTAGTGAGGTACTTCTGTGGTCTTTCTAGTTGTTGCAGATCACAGATGTCTCAAGGTCAGTTAATGATCCAGGAGTTCAACATACAGTTAAAGAACTCATATCACAGATGTGTCAGGGTCAGTTAATGATCAAGGAGTTCAACATACAGTTAAATAACTCATATCACAGGTGTCTCAGAGTCATTTAATGATCCAGGAGTACAACACACAGTTAAAGAACTCGTATCACAAATGTGTCAGGGTTAGTTAGTGATCCAGGAGTTCAACATACAGTTAAAGAACTCATATCACAGATGTCTCAGGGTCAGTTAATGATCCAGGAGTTCAACATACAGTTAAAGAACTCATATCACAGATGTCTCAGGGTCAGTTAATGATCCAGGAGTTCAACATACAGTTAAAGAACTCATATCACAGATGTCTCAGGGTCAGTTAATGATCCAGGAGTTCAACATACAGTTAAAGAACTCATATCACAGATGTCTCAGGGTCAGTTAATGATCCAGGAGTTCAACATACAGTTAAAGAACTCATATCACAGATATGTCAGGTCAGTTAATGATCCAGGAGTTCAACATACAGTTAAAGAACTCATATCACAGATGTGTCAGGGTCAGTTAATGATCCAGGAGTTCAACATACAGTTAAAGAACTCATATCACAGATGTGTCAGGGTCAGTTAATGATCCAGGAGTTCAACATACAGTTAAAGAACTCATATCACAGATGTCTCAGGGTCAGTTAATGATCCAGGAGTTCAACATACAGTTAAAGAACTCATATCACAGATGTCTCAGGGTCAGTTAATGATCCAGGAGTTCAACATACAGTTAAAGAACTCATATCACAGATGTCTCAGGGTCAGTTAATGATCCAGGAGTTCAACATACAGTTAAAGAACTCATATGACAGATGTCTCAGGGTCAGTTAATGATCCAAAAGTTCAACATACAGTTAATGAACTCATATCACAGATGCCTCATAGTCAGTTAATAATCCTGGAGTTCAACATACAGTTAAAGAACTCATATCACAGATGTTTCAGGGTGAGTTAATGATCCAGGAGTTCAACATACAGTTAAAGAACTCATATCACAGATGTGTTAGCGTCAGTTTATTAACTCATATCACTGATGTCTCAAGGTCAGTGAATGATCCAGGAGTTCAACATACAGTTAAAGAACTCATATCACAGATGTCTCAGGGTCAGTTAATGATCCAGGAGTTCAACATACAGTTAAAGAACTCATATCACAGATGTCTCAGGGTCAGTTAATGATCCAGGAGTTCAACACACAGTTAAAGAACTCATATCACAGATGTCTCAGGGTCAGTTAATGATCCAGGAGTTCAACATACAGTTAAAGAACTCATATCACAGATGTCTCAGGGTCAGTTAATGATCCAGGAGTTCAACATACAGTTAAATAACTCATATCACAGATGTCTCAGGGTCAGTTAATGATCCAGGAGTTCAACATACAGTTAACAAACTCATATCACAGATGTCTCAGGGTCAGTTAATGATCCAGGAGTTCAACATACAGTTAAAGAACTCATATCACAGATGTGTCAGGGTCAGTTAATGATCCAGGAGTTCAACATACCATTAAAGAACTCATATCACAGATGTCTCAGGGTCAGTTAATGATCCAGGAGTTCAACATACAGTTAAAGAACTCATATCACAGATGACTCAGGGTCAGTTAATGATCCAGGAGTTCAACATACAGTTAAAGAACTCATATCACAGATGTCTCAGGGTCAGTTAATGATCCAGGAGTTCAACATACAGTTAAAGAACTCATATCACAGATGTCTCAGGGTCAGTTAATGATCCAGGAGTTCAACATACAGTTAAAGAACTCATATCACAGATGTCTCAGGGTCAGTTAATGATCCAGGAGTTCAACATACAGTTAAAAAACTCATATCACTGATATCCCAGGGAGAGTTAATAATCCAGGAGTTCAACATACAGTTAAAGACCTGATATCACAGATATCTCTGGGTCAGTTACTGATCCAGGAGTTCAACATACAGTTAAAGAACACCTATCACAGATGTCTCAGGGTCAGTTAATGATCCAGGAGTTCAACATACAGTTAAAGAACTCATATCACAGATGTGTCAGGGTCAGTTAATGATCCAGGAGTTCAACATACAGTTAAAGAACTCATATCACAGATGTCTCAGGGTCAGTTAATGATCCAGGAGTTCAACATACAGTTAAAGAACTCATATCACAGATGTCTCAGGGTCAGTTAATGATCCAGGAGTTCAACATACAGTTAAAGAACTCATATCACAGATGTCTCAGGGTCAGTTAATGATCCAGGAGTTCAACATACAGTTAAAGAACTCATATCACAGATGTCTCAGGGTCAGTTAATGATCCAGGAGTTCAACATACAGTTAAAGAACTCATATCACAGATGTCTCATGGTCAGTTAATGATCCAGGAGTTCAACATACAGTTAAAGAACTCATATCACAGATGTCTCAGGGTCAGTTAATGATCCAGGAGTTCAACACACAGTTAAAGAACTCATATCACAGATGTCTCAGGGTCAGTTAATGATCCAGGAGTTCAACATACAGTTAAAGAACTCATATCACAGATGTCTCAGGGTCAGTTAATGATCCAGGAGTTCAACATACAGTTAAAGAACTCATATCACAGATGTGTCAGGGTCAGTTAATGATCCAGGAGTTCAACATACAGTTAAAGAACTCATATCACAGATGTCTCAGGGTCAGTTAATGATCCAGGAGTTCAACATACAGTTAAAGAACTCATATCACATATGTCTCAGGATCATTTAATGATCCAGGAGTTCATCATACAGTTAAAGAACTCATATCACAGATGCCTCAGGGTCAGTTAATGATCCAAGAGTTAAACATACAGTTAAAGAACTCATATCACAGATGTCTCAGGGTCAGTTAATGATCCAGGAGTTCAACACACAGTTAAAGAACTCATATCACAGATGTCTCAGGGTCAGTTAATGATCCAGGAGTTCAACATACAGTTAAAGAACTCATATCACAGATGTCTCAGGGTCAGTTAATGATCCAGGAGTTCAACATACAGTTAAAGAACTCATATCACAGATGTCTCAGGGTCAGTTAATGATCCAGGAGTTCAACATACAGTTAAAGAACTCATATCACAGATGTCTCAGGGTCAGTTAATGATCCAGGAGTTCAACATACAGTTAAATAACTCATATCACAGATGTGTCATGGTCAGTTAATGATCCAGGAGTTCAACACACAGTTAAAGAGCTCATATCACAGATGTGTCAGGGTCAGTTAATGATCCAGGAGTTCAACATACAGTTAAAGAACTCATATCACAGATGTGTCATGGTCAGTTAATGATCCAGGAGTTCAACATACAGTTAAAGAACTCATATCACAGATATCTCAGGGTCAGTTAATGATCCAGGAGTTCAACATACAGTTAAAGAACTCATATCACAGATGTGTCAGGGTCAGTTAATGATCCAGGAGTTCAACATACAGTTAAAGAACTCATATCACAGATGTCTCAGGGTCAGTTAATGATCCAGGAGTTCAACATACAGTTAAAGAACTCATATCACAGATGTCTCAGGGTCAGTTAATGATCCAGGAGTTCAACATACAGTTAAATAACTCATATCACAGATGTCTCAGGGTCAGTTAATGATCCAGGAGTTCAACATACAGTTAAAGAACTCATATCACAGATGTCTCAGGGTCAGTTAATGATCCAGGAGTTCAACACACAGTTAAAGAACTCATATCACAGATGTCTCAGGTCAGTTAATGATCCAGGAGTTCAACATACAGTTAAAGAACTCATATCACAGATGTCTCAGGGTCAGTTAATGATCCAGGAGTTCAACATACAGTTAAAGAACTCATATCACAGATGTCTCAGGGTCAGTTAATGATCCAGGAGTTCAACATACAGTTAAAGAACTCATATCACAGATGTCTCAGGGTCAGTTAATGATCCAGGAGTTCAACATACAGTTAAAGAACTCATATCACAGATGTCTCAGGGTCAGTTAATGATCCAGGAGTTCAACAAACAGTTAAAGAACTCATATCACAGATGTGTCAGGGTCAGTTAATGAACTCATATCACAGATGTCTCAGGGTCAGTTAATGATCCAGGAGTTCAACATACAGTTAAAGAACTCATATCACAGATGTCTCAGGGTCAGTTAATGATCCAGGAGTTCAACATACAGTTAAAGAACTCATATCACAGATGTGTCAGGGTCAGTTAATGATCCAGGAGTTCAACATACAGTTAAAGAACTCATATCACAGATGTGTCAGGGTCAGTTAATGATCCAGGAGTTCAACACACAGTTAAAGAACTCATATCACAGATGTCTCAGGGTCAGTTAATGATCCAGGAGTTCAACATACAGTTAAAGAACTCATATCACAGATGTCTCAGGGTCAGTTAATGATCCAGGAGTTCAACATACAGTTAAAGAACTCATATCACAGATGTCTCAGGGTCAGTTAATGATCCAGGAGTTCAACACACAGTTAAAGAACTCATATCACAGATGTCTCAGGGTCAGTTAATGATCCAGGAGTTCAACATACAGTTAAAGAACTCATATCACAGATGTCTCAGAGTCAGTTAATGATCCAGGAGTTCAACATACAGTTAAAGAACTCATATCACAGATGACTCAGGGTCAGTTAATGATCCAGGAGTTCAACATACAGTTAAAGAACTCATATCACAGATGTCTCAGTGTCAGTTAATGATCCAGGAGTTTAACATACAGTTAAAGAACTCATATCACAGATGTGTCATGGTCAGTTAATGATCCAGGAGTTCAACACACAGTTAAAGAACTCATATCACAGATGTCTCAGGGTCATTTAATGATCAAGGAGTTCAGCATAGAGGTAAAGGACTCATATCACAGGTGTCTCAAGGTTAGGTAATGACCCAGAAGTTCAACATACAGTTAAAGAGCTCATATCACAGATGTGTCTGAGTCAGTTAATGATTCAGGAATTCAACATACAGTTACAGAACTCATATCACAGATGTCTCAGGGTCAGTTAATGATCCAAGTGTTTAACATACAGTTAAAGAACTCATATCACAGATGTCTCAGGGTCAGTTAATGATCCAGGAGTTCAACATACAGTTAAAGAACACATATCACAGATGTACCAGGTTCAGTTAATGATCCAGGAGTTCAACATACAGTTAAAGAACTTATATCACAGATATGTCAAGGTCAGTTAAATATCCAGGAATTCAAAAAACAGTTAAAGAACTCTTATCACAGATTTGTCATGGTCAGTTAATGAACTCATATCACAGATGTGTCAGGGTCAGTTAATGATCCAGGAGTTCAACAAACAGTTAAAGAACTCATATCACAGATTTGTCAGGGTCAGTTAAAGAACTCATATCACAGATGTCTCAGGGTCAGTTAATGATCCAGGAGTTCAACATACAGTTAAAGAACTCATATCACAGATGTCTCAGGGTCAGTTAATGATCCAGGAGTTCAACATACAGTTAAAGAACTCATATCACAGATGTGTCAGGGTCAGTTAATGATCCAGAAGTTCAACATACAGTTATAGAACTCATATCACAGATATGTCATCATCAGTTAATGATCCAGGAGTTCAACATACAGTTAAAGAACTCATATCACAGATGTGTCAGGGTCAGTTAATGATCCAGAAGTTCAACATAGAGTTAAAGAACTCATATCACAGATGTCTCAGGGTCAGTTAATGATCCAGGAGTTCAACATACAGTTAAAGAACTCATATCACAGATGTCTCAGGGTGAGTTAATGATCCAGGACTTCAACAGTCAGTTATAGAACTCATGTCACAGATTTCTCAGGGTCATTTAATAATCCAGGAGTTCAAAATACAGTAAAATAACTCATATCACAGATGTCTCAGGTTCAGTTAATGATCCAGGAGTATAACATATAGTTAAAGAACTCATACCACAGATGTCTCAGGGTCAGTTAATGATCCAGGAGTTCAACACACAGTTAACAAACTCATATCACAGACATCTCAGGGTCATTTAATGATCCAGGGGTTCAACATACAGTTAAAGAACTCATATCACAGATGTCTCAGTGTCAGTTAATGGTCCAAGAGTTCAACATACCGTTAAAAAACTCATATCACAGATGTGTCAGGTTCATTTAATGATCAAGGAGTTCAACATAAAGTAAAAGAACTCATATCACAGATGTCTCAGGGTCAGTTAATGATCCAGTAGTTCAACATACAGTCAAAAAACACATATCATAGGTTCATAGGTAAGTACTAGGCTATCTGCCCATGGGCATTTATAAGCCTAGCCACAGAGTGATGGCTTTTGCCTCCCCATTAGATTAGTAACCTGGGCCTCTGTCATCAGGGCTCCTGAAGTGATCCCAGGGTAGAACTTACGATTACCCATCCACTCATCAATATTTCTCTTGAAAAGGGTCAGAGAGGAGCTCTGTCGAATATGGATTGGGATTCTATTCCAGAGTGAGGGGAGTCGCTGGGACAGGATTCTATCCCTCCAGCATGTCCTGTTTATTGCTGTACATAGGTTCAAGTCACTAGAATGAGTGATTCTGAGGGATCTCATTTTTTTGAGGTGAAGCATGTCAATTAGTTCAGGGTTTGACATGGCCCTATAGGTTAGACATAGGTCACCGCTGAGAAGACGGTAAGCGACTGAGAAGAGCTGGAGCTTTTTTAGTCGTGCTTCATAGGGTAATTGTTTAAGGCCGTTAATCCTCTTAGTGAGGTACTTCTGTGGTCTTTCTAGTTGTTGCAGGTGTCTAGTGAGGTACATCCCAAATGGGGCATTGTACTCTATTATGGGCCTAAAGAGTGAGGAGTAAAGGGGCAAAATCACCTCCTTGGATCTGGATGAGAAACCCTTTGTGATCAGGTGTGCCACATAGAAGGATTTCCTGACCGTTTTGGCTATGTGGTTATCAAAGGAGAGCATGTTATCTACTTGGGTACCCAGGTCCCTAATTACTTCTTCTGTACTTAACACAGATGTGTCAGGGTCAATTAATGATCCAGGAGTTCAGCATACTGTTAAAGAACTCATATCACAGATGTCTCAGGGTCAGTTAGTGATCCGGGATTTCAACATATAGTTAAAGAACTCATATCACAGATGTGTCAGGGCCAGTTAATGATCCAGGAGTTCAACAAACAGTTTAAGAACTCATATCACACATGTGTCAGGGTCAGTTAATGAACTCATATCACAGATGCGTTAGGGTCAGTCAATGATCCAGGAGTTCAACATACAGTTAAATAACTCATATTACAGATGTCTCAGGTTCACTTAATGATCCAGGAGTTTAACATACAGTCAAAGAATTCATATCACAGATGTCTCAGGGTCAGTTAATGATGCAAGAGTTCAACATACAGTAAAACAACTCATATCACAGCTGTCTCAGGGCCAGTTAATGATCCAGGAGTTCAACATACAGAAAAAGAACTCGTATCACAGATGTGGCAGGGTCAGCTAATGATCCAGGATATCAACATACCCTTAAAGAACTCATATCACAGATGTCTCAGGGTCAGTTAATGATCCAGGAATTCAACACAGAGTTAAAGAACTCATATCACAGTTGTCTCAGGGTCAGTTAATGATCCAGGAGTTCAACAGACAGTTAAATAACTCATATCACAGATATCTCAGGGTCAGTTAAGGATCCAGGAGTTCAACATACAGTTAAAGAACTTGTATCACAGATGTGTCAGGGTCAGTTAATAATCCAGGAGTTCAACAGTTAAAGAATTCATATCAGAGATGTCTCAGGGTCAGTTTATGATCCAGGAGTTCAATATACAGTTAAAGAACTCGTATCACAGATGTGGCAGGGTCAGCTAATTATCCAGGAGTTCAACACACAGTTATAGACCTCATATCAGATGTCTCATGGTCAGTTAATGATCCAGGAGTTCAATACACAGTTAACAAACTCATATCACAAATGTCTCAGGGTCAGTTAATGATCCAGGGGTTCAACATACAGTTTAAGAACACTTATCACAGATGTGTCAGAGTCAGTTAATGATCCAGGAGTTCAACATATCATTAAAGAACTCATATCATAGATATCTCAGGGTCAGTTAATGATCCAGGAGTTTAACATCCAGTTAAAGAACTCATATCACAGATGTCTCATGGTCAGTTAATGATCCAGGAGTTCAACATACAGTTGAAGAGTTCAGCATACAGTTAAAGATCTCTTATCACAGATGTCTCAGTGTCAGTTAAAGATCCAGGAGTTCAACAGACAGTTAAAGAACTCATATCACGGATGTGTCTGGGTCAGTTAATTATCCAGGAATTCAGCATACAGTTAAAAAACTCATATCACAGATGCCTCAGGGTCAATTAATGATCCAGGAGTGCAACATACAGTTAAATAACTCATATCACTGATATCTCTGGGTCAGTTAAAAATCCAGTAGTTCAAAATACAGTTAAAGAACTTATATCACAGATGTGTCAGGGTCAGTTAATTATCAAGGAGTTCAACAAACAGTTAAAGAACTCATATCACAGATTTGTTAGGGTCAACTAATGAACTCATATCACAGATGTGTCAGGGTCAGTTAATGATCCAGGAGTTCGACAAACAGTTAAAGAACTCATATCACAGATTTTTCAGGGTCATTTAAAGAACTCATATCACAGATGTCTCAGGGCCAGTTAATGATCTGGGATTTCAACACACAGTTATTGAACTCATATCACAGATGTGTCAGGGTCAGTTAATGATCCAGGAGTTCAACGAACAGTTAAAAAACTCATATCACAGATGTCTCAGGGTCAGTTAATGATCCAAGAGTTTAACATACAGTTAAATAACTCATATCACAGATGTGTCAGAGTCAGTTAAGGATCCACAAGTTCAACATACAGTTATAGTACTCCTATCACAGATATGACAGCATCAGTTAATGATCCAGGAGTTCAACGTATAGTTAAAGAACTCATATCACAGATGTGTCACTCTGTTAATGATCCACAAGTTCAACATAGAGTTAAAGAACTCCTATCAGATGTCTCAGGGTCAGTTAATGATCCAGGAATTCAACATACAGTTAAAGAACTCATATCACAGATGTCTCAGGGTGAGTTAATGATCCAAGACTTCAACAATCAGTTGTAGAACTCATATCACAGATGTCTCAGGGTCACTTAATAATCCAGCAGTTCAAAATACAGTAAAAGAACTCGTATCACAGATGTCTCAGGTTCAGTTAATGATCCAGGAGTATAACATATAGTTAGTTAAAGAACTCGTACCACAGATGTCTCAGGGTCAGTTAATGATCCATGAGTTCAACACAGTTAATGAACTCATATCACAGATGTCTCAGGGTCACTTAATGATCCAGGAGTACAATACACAGTTAAAGAACTCATATCATAGATGTCTCTGGGTCAGTGAATGATCCAGGAGTTCAACACAGTTAAATAACTCATATCACAGATGTCTCTGGGTCATTTAATGATCCAGAAGTACAATACACAGTTAAAGAACTCATATCATAGATGTCTCTGGGTCAGTGAATGATCCAGGAGTTCAACATACAGTTAAAGAACTCATATCACAGATGTGTCAGGTTCAGTTAATGATCCAGGCATTGAACATAAAGTTAAAGAACTCATATCACAGATGACTCAGGGTCAGTTAGTGATCCAAGGATTCAAAATACATTTAATGAACTCATAACATAGATGTCTCAGGGTCAGTTAATGATCCAGGTGTTCAACACAGTTAAAGAACTCATATCACAGATGTCTCTGGGTCATTTAATGATCCAGGAGTACAATACACAGTTAAAGAACTCATATCATAGATGTCTCTGGGTCAGTGAATGATCCAGGAGTTCAACATACAGTTAAAGAACTCATATCACAGATGTCTCTGGGTCATTTAATGATCCAGGAGTTCAATACACAGTCAAAGAATTCATATTACAGATATCTTAGGGTCAGTTAATGATCCAGGAGTTCAACAAACAGTTAAAGAACTCATATTACAGATTTGTCAGGGTCAGTTAAAGAACTCATATCACAGATGTTTCAGAGTCAGTTAATGATCTAGGAGTTCAACATACAGTTAAAGAACTCATATCACAGATGTGTCAGGGTCAGTTAAAGATCCAGGAGTTCAAAATACAGTTAAAGAACTCGTATCACAGATGCGTCAGGGTCATTTAATGATCCAGGAGTTCAACATACAGTTAAAGAACTCATATCAAAGATATGTCATAGTCAGTTAATGATCCAGGAGTTCAACACATAGTTAAAGAGCTCATATCACAGATGTGTCAGGGTCAGTTAATGATCCAGGAGTTCAACATACAGTTAAAGAACTCCTATCAGATGTCTCAGGGTCAGTTAATGATCCAGGAGTTCAACATACAGTTAAAGAACTCATATCACAGATGTCTCAGGGTGAGTTAATGATCCAGGACTTCAACATACAGTTATATAACTCATATCACAGATGTCTCAGGGTCACTTAATAATCCAGGAGTTCAAAATACAGTAAAAGAACTCATATCACAGATGTCTCAGGGTCAGTTAATGATCCAGGAGTTCAACACACAGTTAAGGAACTCATATCACAGATGTCTCGGGGTCAGTTAATGATCCAGGAGTTCAGCACACAGTTAAAGACCTCATATCAGATGTCTGACGGTCAGTTAATGATCCACGAGTTCAACATACAGTTAAAGAACTCATATCACAGATGTCTCAGGGTCAGTTAATGATCCAAAAGTACAACATACAGTTAAAGAACTCATATCACAGATGTCTCAGGGTCAGCTAATGATCCAGGAGTTCAACATACAGTTAAAGAACTCATATCACAGATGTCTCATGGTCAGTTAATAATCCTGGAGTTCAACATAGAGTTAACTCATATCGCAGATGTCTCAAGGTCAGTTAATGATCCAGGAGTTCAACAAACAGTTTAAGAACTCATATCACACATGTGTCAGGGTCAGTTAATGAACTCATATCACAGATGCGTTAGGGTCAGTCAATGATCCAGGAGTTCAACATACAGTTAAATAAC
This sequence comes from Protopterus annectens, assembly GCF_019279795.1. NCBI lineage: Eukaryota > Metazoa > Chordata > Ceratodontiformes > Protopteridae > Protopterus > Protopterus annectens. The sequence continues at coordinate 1,159,797,746 of NC_056747.1, read as the reverse complement.
TCATATTACAGATGTCTCAGGTTCACTTAATGATCCAGGAGTTCAACATACAGTCAAAGAACTCATATCACAGATGTCTCAGGGTCAGTTAATGATGCAAGAGTTCAACATACAGTAAAACAACTCATATCACAGCTGTCTCAGGGCCAGTTAATGATCCAGGAGTTCAACATACAGAAAAAGAACTCGTATCACAGATGTGGCAGGGTCAGACAATGATCCAGGATATCAATATACCCTTAAAGAACTCACATAACAGATGTCTCAGGGTCAGTTAATGATCCAGGAGTTCAACATACAGTTAAAGAACTCATATCACAGATGTGTCAGGGTCAGTTAATGATCCAGGAGTTCAACATACAGTTAAATAACTCATATCACAGATGTCTCAGGGTCAGTTAGTGATCCAGGAGTTCAACATACAGTTAAAGAACTCATATCACAGATATGTCATGGTCAGTTAATGATCCAGGAGTTCAACATACAATTACAAAACTCATATCACAGATGTATCAAGGTCAGTTAATGATCCAGTTCAACACACAGTTAAAGAACTCATATCACAGATGTCTCAGGGTCAGTTAATGATCCAGGAGTTCAACATACAGTTAAAGAACTCATATCACAGATATGTCATGGTCAGTTAATGATCCAGGAGTTCAACATACAGTTAAATAACTCATATCACAGATGTGTCAGGGTCATTTAGTGATCCAGGAGTTCAACATACAGTTAAAGAACTCATATCACAGATATGTCATGGTCAGTTAATGATCCTGGAGTTCAACATACAATTAAAAAACTCATATCACAGATGTCTCAAAGTCAGTTAATGATCCAGGAGTTCAACATACAGTTAAAGAACTCATATCACAGATGTGTCAGGGTCAGTTAATTAACTCATATCACAGATGTCTCAGGGTCAGTTAATGATTCATGAATTCAACATACAGTTAAATAAATCATATCACAGATGTCTCAGAGTCAGTTAATGATTCATGAGTTTAGCATACAGTAAAATAAAAAACAGAACAAAATGAAGCAGCCAAACTGGATTGAAATTTTCTTTACTAGATTCTTCGTGTACCTCGGCCTTCGCCTTCACATGGAATAACAATGTTATGCATAAACCAGTATAAATACACACCTCACTTAATCAATCACACCAATTAAACAATTAATCAATTGTATATAAATATATTACAATTTAAAGAAATACATACAAAATACAAATAATATATAATATTTCATATTAATAGTTATACATCTAAATTCATACCATTGGGAAATAGAGTTCCATAATTAATAATAAATTTAGATTCCATATTCAATAATTAAGTTTGAAAATTTTTATTATTTTCCCCCATTCCCCACGGTCTTGCCAAAACACTAAACTCAAAACCAGTTTGATCTCCATTGTGAAATTGATGAAAATGACTTGCAATTGGACTGTCAAGTCTACTATTCCTAATGTCTCCCAAGTGTTCCAAAATTCTTAGCTTGACCCTACGTTTCGTTTGTCCTATATACCATTTTCGTTCTTTACAACTGCACCCAATAATGTATACCACCCCAGATGAATTACAATCAAAATGATCTAATGCATGATATGCAACCCCATTGATTTTATGGTCATCTAAATTAATAATTTTATCACAAACCTTACATTTATTGCAAGCAAAAGAACCTGCATCCATAGCTTTCTCCTTCTTGCCCTTACTTCTAACTAGTTCCTTCAGATTTTTACATCTTGTATAAGAAAAAATAATATTTTTTGGAATTATGTTTCTCAAAAAATCATCACTAGTTATTACTGGCCACATGTTTAACACAATTCTCTTCAAAATGGAAGAAAAAGGAGAGAATTTATCTACAAAAAATATTTTATCCATTTCCATTGGATCCTTTTTCTTGGAATAAATGAATTTGTTCCCAATTCTCTTCCTATTCCTATTAGCAACCCCCTGCCTGTTCAAATTTAATATTCCTTCCACATTGGCCCTATGGGAATAAACATTATCCCTAGAATAACCTCTGTTCATTAATTTCTGACAAATGATGTCAAATTCCCTTTGAATATTAATATTCTCTGATGTATTCACAGCAATTCGTTTGAATTCACCTAAGGGCAAAGACTCGAGTAAATAATTGCTATGCATACTGGTAGCGTGTAAAAAATTATTTACTGCTGTTTTTTTATGAAAAGGCTTGTGTTCTATCGTCCCCTTAGAACCAACATAGAAATGTACATCCAAAAAATCCATGTTTTTGGCATTTACCTGATACGTAAAGTCTAAACCACATGGATTTGATTTTAAACTTACAATGAACTCATCAAAATCTTTGGGGTTGCCTCTGCATAAAAATATGAGG
>NC_056747.1:1159777862-1159794873 GCF_019279795.1 Protopterus annectens | reverse complement strand
TTTCTACTTTTGGGAACTGGATCATTAACTGACCCTGAGATGACTGTGATATGAATTCTTTAACTTTATGTTGAATGCCTGGATCATTAACTGAACCTTACACATCTGTGATATGAGTTTTTTAACGGTATGTTGAACTCCTGGACCATTAACTGACACTGAGACATCTGTGATATGAGTTTGTTAACTGTGTGTTGAACTCCTGGATCATTAAATGACCCTGAGACATCTGTGGTATCAGTTCTTTAACCATATTTTATACTGCTGGATCATTAACTGAACCTGAAACATCTGTGATACGAGTTATTTTACTGTATTTTGAACTCCTGGATTATTAAGTGACCCTGAGACATCTGTGATATGAGTTCTATAACTGACTGTTGAAATCCTGGATCATTAACTCACCCAGAGACATCTGTGATATGAGTTCTTTAACTGTATGTTGAACTCCTGGATCAATAACTGACCCTGAGACATCTGATAGGAGTTCTTTAACTCTATGTTGAACTTCTGGATCATTAACTGACAGTGACACAATGTGAAATGAGTTCTTTAACTATATGTTGAACTTCTGGATCATTAACTGACCCTGACACATCTGTGATATGAATTCTTTAACTGTCTGTTGAACTCCTGGATCATTAACTGACCCTGACACATCTGTGATACGAGCTCATTAACTGTATGTTGAACTTCCAGATCATTAATTGACCCTGAGACATCTGTGATATGAGTTCTTTAACTGACTCTGACAAATCTGGGATATAAGTTCTTTAACTCTGTGTTGAATTCCTGGATCAATAACTGACCCTGAGACATCTGTGATATGAGTTCTTTAACTGCGTGTTGAACTCCTGGATCATTAGCTGACCCTGCCACATCTGTAATGCGAGTTCTTTTTCTGTATTTTGAACCCCTGGATCATTAACGGACCCTGACACAGCTGTGATATGAGTTCTTTAACTGTATGTTGAACTCCTGGATCATTAACGGACCCTGACACATCTGTGATATGAGATCTTTAACTGTGTGTTGAACCCCTGGATCATTAACGGACCCTGACACATCTGTGATATGAGTTAATTAACTGTAAGTTAAACTCCTGGATCATTAGCTGACCCTGCCACATCAGTGATACGAGTTCTTTTTCTGTATGTTGAACTCCTGGATCATTAACTGTCCCTGAGACAGCTGTGATATGAGTTCTTTGTATGTTCATAGGTTCATAGGTTCATACTAGGCTATCTGCCCTGGGGCAATTATAAGCCTAGCCCTATTCTGTATGGCTTACGCCACCCCTTGATTTGAGTATACTGTGCCCTTTTTAAGGTTTAGTTCACTGTGCCTCTGTCTAATAGTGACACAGGAGTAATCCCTGGGACAAACCTACAATCTCACATCCACCTATCGAGATTCTTCTTGAAGAGATTCAGTGAGGTGCTCTGCCTCACATGAGCTGGAATTCTATTCCAGAGTGAAGGTAGCCTCTGGATTATGAACCTGTCCCTCCAGCAAGTTCTATTTATTTCTGTGCTGAGGTTCAAGTCCCTTGAGCATGTGGCTCTAAGGGATTTAGATTTACTGAGGTGGAGCATGTCTATTAATTCTGGATTTGACATAGCTTTGTATGTCAGGCATAGATCGCCTCGAAGTAGGCGGTATGCAACTGAGTAGAGCTGGAGATTTTTTAACTGAGCAGTATATGGCATCTGTTTGAGACCCTTGATCCTCTTGATGAGATACTTTTGGGGTCTTTCTAATTGCTGCAGGTGTCGGGTAAGGTACATCCCAAAAGGGGCACTCTATTCTATGATGGGCCTGATGAGGGATGAATAAAGGGGCACGATTACCTCTCTTGATCTAGATGTGAAACCCTTCATGATGAGGTGGGCTATGTAGAAGGTCTTTCTAACCACTTTGGCAATGTGGTTTTCAAAGGAGAGATTGCTATCAACTTGGGTCCCCAGGTCCCTAATACCTTTCTCTGTACTTAATGGGTTTCCGCCTATGTGGTAATTTGTGGGCACATTGTTTTTGCCAAAGGGTATGACTATACATTTTTTGGCATTTAGCTTTAAACCATGGTGCTGGCACCAGTTATCTGTCTCTGTTAGACCTTTTTGAAGGATGTTTGTGTCAGCTGGAGAGTCGATTATGGTGCCCAGTTTGCAGTCGTCTGCGAACTTGGTGAGCCATAGTCCTCCCACGTTTGCCTGTACCGGAAAAGTATATACTGAACAAGAGTGGTCCCAGGACAGAACCCTGTGGGATGCCACTTGTGACCGGTTTCAAGTCTGACATGGCTCCAGCAACTGTCACTCTGTGGGTTCTGTCTTTGAGCCAGTTTGCAACCCATCTTGTGACATAGGGGTTTATATTTAAGCTGGATAGCTTATCTATGATGCCCGAGTGGGGTATTGTGTCAAATGCCTTTGCAAGGTCCAGATGGGCTGTGTGGACTACCTTCCCTTCATCTATGGCTTTGGTGACTGTTTCGAAGAAGTCAACCAGGTTCAAAAGGCAGGATCTGCCCTTGACAAAGCCGAACTGGGTAGGATCTAGTGTCTGTAGGTCCCCAATGTCTTTGTTTATAAGCTCCATGATGATCCTCTCCATAGCCTTGCAAACTAAGCTAGTCAGGCTTATGGGGCGATAGTTTCCAGGGTATGTAGAGGCTCCACCTTTGTGGAGTGGGACCACTGTTGCTGTACGCCATTCTGTGGGCATATATACTGTAATGAGGCTGAGATTGTATAGCTGTTTTATTTGAGGGATTAGTTCCTCTTGGAGTTCATGTAGGACGCAACCTAGGACGCCATCTGGTCCCATGGAAGCAGTGTTTTTTGCTTTGGAGAGGGCAGCCTTCACCTGAGCATCAGAGATGTTTGGGAGGCAGCCCTCTGCCGGGATAGATACTTGCTCTTTTGGGGGGGGGGTTTGCACTGAACCTGTCTGTCAGGATATTGGCGATGTCTGTGGGTTCAGTGTATTTTTTGTCGTTTAGAATCAACTCAGAACAAGTCTGGGAGTTGCATCCCAAGTTCCTAATATAACTGAAAAAAGCCTTATGATTGTCTTTGGTGTCCTGTGCAATTTTTCTCTCGAAGCAGGCCTTGGAGGATTTTATGAGGGATTGTAATTTTTTGCTAGTACTGATCAGAGATGCCTTCCCTATTAGGTATTTTGCTCTATCATATAGTAGCTTCCTCCTTCTGTTGTACAGTTTATTTATGGCAGGGGTCCACCAGACTGGACACCTGCCTTTGGATGATTGGGTCTTGGTTTTGTTTGGGATAGCATGATCCATGCATTCCTGGAGATGTCCGTAGAATGCATTTATATAGGATTCTGCAGTTTGGGCCGTAGTTTCCACTTTCCCTGGGGCCTTGAAGGATTCCACTTCAGTTTTGAGAAGTGAAAAGTTCGCTTTGGAGAAGTTTTTCACTGTGGTTTTCTGGGCTGGGGGTGGGGTCGGGATGTGGACATACAGTGAAATTAATTTATGGTCTGATCTTACCAATGATGGATATACTTCTGGTGTGGAGCATAGAGTCCCCATGTTGGTAATGATCAGGTCTAGTATGTTGTCCCCTCTTGTGGGAGTGGTGACTAGTTGTTCCATAGCATATGAGTTTATAATTTCCAGGAACCTTTGTTAAACTCCTGGATCAATAAGTGAACCTGAGACCTCTGTGATATGAGATCTTTAACTGTATGTTGAATTCCTGCATCACTGACTGACCCTAACGCATCTGTGATATGAGTTCATTAACTGACCCTGAAACATATGTGATACGAGTTCTTGAACTGTTTGTTGAACTCCTGGATCATTACCTGACCCTGCCACATCTGTGATATGAGTTCTTTAACTGTATGTTGAACTCCTGAATCACTAACTGACCCTGAGACATCTGTGATATGAGTTCTTTAATAGTATGTTGAATGCCTGGATCATTAACTGAACCTGACACATCTGTGATATGAGTTTTTTAACGGTATGTTGAACTTCTGGACCATTAACTGACACTGAGACATCTGTCATAGGAGTTCTTTAACTGTATGTTGAAACCCTGGATCATTAATGACCCTGAGACATCTGTGATATGAGTTCATTAACTGACCCTGAAACATATGTGATACGAGTTCTTGAACTGTTTGTTGAACTCCTGGATCATTACCTGACCCTGCCACATCTGTGATATGAGTTCTTTAACTGTATGTTGAACTCCTGAATCACTAACTGACCCTGAGACATCTGTGATATGAGTTCTTTAACAGTATGTTGAACTTCTGGATCATTAACTGACCCTGACACATCTGTGATACGAGTTCTTTGCCTGTATGTTGAACTACAGGATCATTACCTGACCCTGAGACATCTGTGATATGAGTTCTTTAACTTTATGTTATACTCCTGGATCATTAACTGAACCTGAGACATCTGATAGGAGTTCTTTAACTCTATGTTGAAATTCTGGATCATTAAATGACAGTGACACATCTGTGATATGAGTTCTTTAACTATACGTTGAACTCCTGGATCATTAACTGATGCTGACATATCTGTGATAGGACTACTATAACTGTATGTTGAACTTCTGGATCATTAACTGACCCTGACACATCTGTGATATGAGTTCATTAACTGTATGTTGAACTCCCAGATCATTAACTGACCCTGAGACATCTGTGATATGAGTTCTTTAACTGACCCTGACAAATCTATGATATGAGTTTTTTAACTGTTTTTTCAAACTCCTGGATCATTAACTGACCCTGACACATCTGTGATATGAGTTCATTAACTGACCTTGACAAATCTGTGATATGAGTTCTTTAACTGTTTGTTGAACTCCTGGATAATTAACTGACCCTGACACATCTGTGATAAAAGTTCTTTAACTGTATGTTGAACTCCTGGATCTTTAACTGACCCTGAGACATCAGTGATATGAGTTATTTAACTGTATGTTGCACTCCTGGATCATTAATTGACCCTGAGACATTTGTGATATGAGTTTTTTAACTGTATGTTGAATTCCTGGATAATTAACTGACCCAGACACATCTGTGATATGAGCTCTTTAACTGAATGTTGAACTCCTGGGTCATTAACTGACCCTGAGACATTTGTGATATGACTTCATTAACTGCGTGTTATACTCCTGGATCAATAACTGACCGTGAGGCATCTGATATGAAGTTTTTAACTGTGTTAGTTAACTCCTGGATCATTAACTGACCCTGAGACAACTATGATATGAGTTCTTTAACTGTGTGTTGAATTCCTGGATGATTAACTCACCCTGAGACATCTGTGATATGAGTTCTTTAACTGTATGTTGAAGTCCTGGATCATTAACTGACACTGAGAAAGCTGTGATATGAGGTCTTTAACTGTGTCAACAAACAGTTAAAGAACTCATATCACAAATTTGTCAGGGTCAATTAAAGAACTCATATCACATATATCTCTGGATCATTTAATGATCCAGGAGTTCATCATACAGTTAAAGAACTCATATCACAGATGCCTCAGGGTCAGTTAATGATCCAGTAGTTCAACATACAGTCAAAGAACTTGTATCACAGATGTGTCAGGGTCAGTTAATGATCCAAGAGTTCAGCATACTGTTAAAGAACTCATGTCACAGATGTCTCAGGGTCAGTTAGTGATCCAGGAGTTCAAAATACAGTTAAAGAACTCATATCACAAAAGTCTCAGGTTCAATGAATCACCCAGGAGTTCAACATACCGAAAAAGATCTTGTATCACAGATGTGGTAGGGTCAGCTAAGGATCCAGGAGTTCAACATACAGTTAAATAACTCATATCACAGATGTCTCAGGGTCAGTTAATGATCCAGGAGTTCAACATACAGTTAAAGAACTTGTATCACAGATGTGACAGGGTGAGTTAATGATCCAGGTGTTCAACAGTTAAAGAACTCATATCAGAGATGTCTCAGGGTCAGTTAACAATCCAGGAGTTCAACATACAATTAAAGAACTCATATCACAGATGTGGCAGGGTCAGCTAATTATCCAGGAATTCAACACACAGTTATAGACCACATATCCAATGTCTCATGGTCAGTTAATGATCCAGGAGTTCAATACACAGTTAACAAACTCAAATCACAAATGTCTCAGGGTCAATTAATGATCAGGGGTTTCAACATACAGTGTAAGAACACTTATCACGGCTGTGTCAGAGTTAGTTAATGATCCAGGAGACCATCATACCATTAAAGAACTCATATCACAGATATCTCAGGGTCAGTTAATGATCCAGGAGTTCAACATACAGTTAAATAACTCGTATCAATGATTTGTCAGAGTCAGTTAATTAATTCATATCACAGATGTGTCAGGGTCAGTTGATCCAGAAGTTTAACAAACAGTTAAAGAACTCATATCACAAATTTGACAGGGTCAGTAAAAGAACTCATATCACAGATGTCTCAGGGTCAGTTAATGATCCAGGAGTTTAACATCCAGTTAAAGAACTCATATCACAGATGACTCAGGGTCAGTTAATGATCCAGGAGTTCAACATACAGTTAAAGAACTCATATCAATGATTTGTCAGGGTCAGTATATTAATTCATATCACAGATGTGTCAGGGTCAGTTAATGATCCAGAAGTTTAACAAACAGTTAAAGAACTCCTTTCACAAATTTGTCAGGGTCAGTAAAAGAACTCATATCACAGATGTCTCAGGGTCAGTTAATGATCCAGGAGTTCAACATACAGTTAAAGAACTCATATCACAGATGTGTCATGGTCAGTTAATGATCCAGGAGTTCAACACACAGTTAAAGAGCTCATATCACAGATGTGTCATGGTCAGTTAATGATCCAGGAGTTCACCATTCAGTTAAAGAACTCATATTACAGATGCCTCATGATCAGTTAATGATCCAGGAATTCAACATATAGTTAAACAACTTATATAACAGATGTGTCAAAGTCAGTTAATGATCCAGGAGTTCAATAAACAGTTAAAGAACTCATATCACAGATTTGTCAGGGTCAATTAAAGAACTCATATCACATATGTCTCAGGATCATTTAATGATCCAGGAGTTCAACATACAGTTAAATAAGTCATATCACAGATGCCTCAGGTTCAGTTAATGATCCAGGAGTTTAACATAAAGTTAAAGAACTCATATCACAGATTTTTCAGGGTCACTTAATAATCCAGTAGTTCAACATACAGTCAAAGAACTTGTATCACAGATGTGTCAGGGTCAGTTAATGATCCAGGAGTTCAACATACTGTTAAAGAACTCATATCACAGATGTCTCAGGGTCAGTTATTGATCCAGGAGTTCAACATACAGTTAAAGAACTCATATCACAGAAGTCTCAGGTTCACTTAATGATCCAGGAGTTCAACATACAAAGAACTCATATCACAGATGTCTCAGGGTCAGTTAATGATCCAGGAGTTCAACATACAGTAAAAGACCTCAATCACAGATGTATCAGGGTCAGTTAATGATCCAGGAATCCAACATAGAGTTAAAGAACTCATATCACAGTTGTCTCAGGGTCAGTTAATGATCCAGGAGTTCAGCAGACAGTTAAGGAACTTATATCACAGATGTCTCAGGGTCAGTTTATGATCCAGGAGTTCAACAGTAAAATAACTCATATCAGAGATGTCTCAGGGTCAGTAAATGATCCAGGAGTTCAGCAACAGTAAAAAAAACTCATATCACAGTTGTGACAGGGTCAGCTAATTATCCAGGAGTTCAACACACAGTTATAGACCTCATATCAGACGTCTCACGGTCAGTTAATGACCCAGGAGTTCAATATACAGTAACAAATTCATATCACAAATGTCTCAGGGTCAGTTAATGATCCAGGGGTTCAACATACAGTTTAAGAACACTTATCACAGATGTGTCAGAGTCAGTTAATGATCCAGGAGTTTAACATCCAGTTAAAGAACTCATATCACAGATGACTCAGGGTCAGTTAGTGATCCAGGCGTCCAACATACAGTTAAAGAACTCATATCACAGATGACTCAGGGTCAGTTAATGATCCAGGAGTTTAACATGCAGTTAAAGAACTCATATCACAGATGTGTCATGGTCAGTTAATGATCCAGGAGTTCAACACACAGTTAAAGAGCTCATATCACAGATGTGTCAGGGTCAGTTAATGATCCAGGAGTTCAACATACAGTTAAAGAACTCATATCACAAATGTCTCGGGTTCAGTTAGTGATCCAGGAGATCAACATAGAGTTAAAGAACTCATATGACAGATGCCTCATGGTCAGTTAATGACCCAGGAGTTCAAATTCAGTTAAAGAGCTCATATTACAGATGTGTCTGGGTCAGTTAATTATCCAGGAATTCAACATACAGTTAAAAAACTCATATCACAAATGTTTCAGGGTCAGTTAATTATCCAGGAGTTCAACAAACAGTTAAAGAACTCATATCACAGATTTGTCAAGGTCAGTTAATGAACTTATATCACAGATGTGTCAGGGTCATTTAATGATCTAGGAGTTCGAAAAACAGTTAAAGACCTCATATCACAGATGCCTCAGGGTCAGTTAATAATCTGGGAGTTCAACATACAGTTAATAAACTCGTATCACAGATGTGTCAGGGTCAGTTAATGATCCAGGAGTTAGACAAACAGTTAAAGACCTCATATCACAGATGCCTCAGGGTCAGTTAATGATCCAAGAGTTTAACATACAGTTAAAGAACTCAAATCACAGATGTGTCAGGGTCAGTTAATGACCCAGAACTTCAACATACAGTTATAGTAGTCCTATTACAGATATGTCAGCGTCAGTTAATGATCCAGGAGTTCAACGTATAGTTAAAGAACTCATATCACAGATGTGTCACTGTCAGTTAATGATCCAGAAGTTCAACATAGAGTTAAAGAACTCCTATCAGATGTCTCAGGGTCAGTTAATGATCCAGGAGTTGAACATACAGTTAAAGAACTCATAACACAGATGTCTCAGGGTGTGTTAATGATCCACAACTTCAACAGTCAGTTATAGAACTCATATCACAGATGTCTCACGGGCAATTAATAATCCACAAGTTCAAAATAGAGTAAAAGAACTCATATCAAAGATGTCTCAGGTTCAGTTAATGATCCAGGAGTATAAGATATAGTTAAAGAACTCATACCACAGATGTCTCAGGGTCGGTTAATGATCCAGGAGTTCAACACACAGTTAACAAACTCATATCACAGATGTCTCAGGGTCATTAATGATCCAGGGTTTCAACATACAGTTAAAGAACTCATATCACAGATGTCTCAGTGTCAGTTAATGGTCCAGGAGTTCAACATACCGTTAAAAAACTCATATCACAGATGTGTCAGGTTCAGTTAATGATCCAGGCATTCAACATAAAGTTAAAGAACTCGTATCAATGATTTGTCAGAGTCAGTTAATTAATTCATATCACAGATGTGTCAGGGTCAGTTAATGATCCAGAAGTTTAACAAACAGTTAAAGAACTCATATCACAAATTTGACAGGGTCAGTAAAAGAACTCATATCACAGATGTCTCAGGGTCAGTTAATGATCCAGGAGTTTAACATCCAGTTAAAGAACTCATATCACAGATGACTCAGGGTCAGTTAATGATCCAGGAGTTCAACATACAGTTAAAGAACTCATATCAATGATTTGTCAGAGTCAGTATATTAATTCATATCACAGGTGTGTCAGGGTCAGTTAATGATCCAGAAGTTTAACAAACAGTTAAAGAACTCCTTTCACAACTTTGTCAGGGTCAGTAAAATAACTCATATCACAGATGTCTCAGGGTCATTTAATGATCCAGGAGTTCAATATACAGTTAAAGAACTCATATCACAGATGTGTCATGGTCAGTTAATGATCCAGGAGCTCAACACACAGTTAAAGAGTTCATATCACAGATGTGTCATGGTCAGTTAATGATCCAGGAGTTCAACATTCAGTTAAAGAACTCATATTACAGATGCCTCATGATCAGTTAATGATCCAGGAGTTCAACATAGAGTTAAAGAATTCATATCACAGATGACTCAGGGTCAGTTAATGATCCAGGAGTTCAACATACAGTTAAAGAACTCATATCAAAGATTTGTCAGGGTCAGTATATTAATTCATATCACAGATGTGTCAGGGTCAGTTAATGATCCAGAAGTTTAACAAACAGTTAAAGAACTCCTTTCACAACTTTGTCAGGGTCAGTTAAAGAACTCATATCAATGATTTGTCAGGGTCAGTATTTAAACAACTTATATAACAGATGTGTCAAGGTCAGTTAATGATCAAGGAGTTCAATAAACAGTTAAAGTATTCATATCATAGATTTGTCATGGTCAGTTAAAGAACTCATATCACATACGTCTCAGGATCATTTAATGATCCAGTAGTTCAACATACAGTTAAATAACTCATATCACAGATGCCTCAGTTTCAGTTAATGATCCAGGAGTTTAACATAAAGTTAAACAGCTCATATCACACATTTCTCAGGGTCACTTAATGATCCAGTAGTTCAACATACAGTCAAATAACTCGTATCACAGATGTGTCAGGGTCAGTTAATGATCCATGAGTTCAACATACTTTAAAGAACTCATATCACAGATGTCTCAGGGTCAGTTAGTGATCCAGGAGTTCAACATAGAGTTAAAGAACTCATATCACAGATGTGTCAGGGTTAGTTAATAATGCAGGAGTTCAACATACAGTTAAATAACTCATATCACTGATGTCTCAGGTTCAGGTTTTGATGCAGGAGTTCAACATAGAGTTAAGGGTCAGTTATTGATGCAGGAGTTCAACATAGAGTTAAAGAACTCATATCACATAAGTCTCAGGTTCACTTAATTATCCAGGAGTTCAACATACAAAGAAGTCATATCACAGATGTCTCAGGGCCAGTTAATGATGCAGGAGTTCAACATACATTTAAAGAACTCATATCTCAGCTGTCTCAGGGTCAGTTAATGATCCAGGTGTTCAACATAGAGTAAAAGACCTCAATCACAGCTGTATCAGGGTCAGTTAATGATCCAGGAATCCAACATAGAATTAAAGAACTCATATCACAGTTGTCTCAGGGTCAGTTAATGATCCAGGAGTTCAGCAGACAGTTAAGGAACTTATATCACAGATGTCTCAGGGTCAGTTTATGATCCAGGAGTTCAACAGTAAAATAACTCATATCAGAGATGTCTCAGGGTCAGTTAATGATCTAGGAGTTCACCAACAGTAAAGAACTCATATCACAGTTGTGACAGGGTCAGCTAATTATCCAGGAGTTCAACACACAGTTATAGACCTCATATCAGACGTCTCACGGTCAGTTAATGACCCAGGAGTTCAATATACAGTAACAAATTCATATCACAAATGTCTCAGGGTCAGTTAATGATCCAGGGGTTCAACATACAGTTTAAGAACACTTATCACAAATGTGTCAGAGTCAGTTAATGATCCAGGAGTTTAACATCCAGTTAAAGAACTCATATCACAGATGACTCAGGGTCAGTTAGTGATCCAGGAGTCCAACATACAGTTAAAGAACTCATATCACAGATGACTCAGGGTCAGTTAATGAACCAGGAGTTTACCATGCAGTTAAAGAACTCATATTACAGATGTGTGATGGTCAGTTAATGATCCAGGAGTTCAACACACATTTAAGGAGCTCATATCACAGATGTGTCAGGTCAGTTAATGATCCAGGAGTTCAACATACAGTTAAAAAACTCATATCACAGATGTCTCAGGGTCAGTTAGAGATCCAGAAGTTCAACATAGAGTTAAATAACTCATATCACAGATGTCTCAGGGTCAGTTAATGACCCAGTATTTCAACATTCAGTTAAAGAGCTCATAGCACAGATGTGTCTGGGTCAGTTAATGATTCAGGAGTTCAACATATAGTTAAAGAACTTTTATCACTGATGTGTCAGGGTCAGTTAATTTTCCAGGATTTCAACAAACAGTTAAAGAACTCATATCACAGATTTGTCAAGGTCAGTTAATGAACTTATATCACAGATGTGTCATGGACATTTAATGATCTAGGAGTTCGACAAACAGTTAAAGAACTCATATTACAGATTTGTTAGGGTCAGTTAATGATCTGGGAGTTCAACATACAGTTAATTAACTCGTATCAAAGATCTGCCAGGGTCAGTTAATGATCCAGGAGTTAGACAAATAGTTAAAGACCTCATATCACAGATGTCTCAGGGTCAGTTAATGATCAAACAGTTTAATATACAGTTAAAGAACTAATATCACAGAAGTGTCAGGGTCAGATAATGATCCAGAAGTTCAACATACAGTTATAGTAGTCCTATCACAGATATGTCAGCATCAGTTAATGATCCAGGAGTTCAACGTATAGTTAAAGAACTCATATCACAGGTGTGTCATTGTCAGTTAATGATCCAGAAGTTCAACACAGAGTTAAAGAACTCCTATCAGAAGTCTCAGGGTCAGTTACCGATCCAGGAGTTCAACATACTGTTAAAGAACTCATATCAAAGATGTTTCAGGGTGAGTTAATGATCCAGGACTTCAACAGTCAGTTATAGAACTCATATCACAGATGTCTCAGGGTCATTTAACAATCTAGGAGTTCAAAACGCAGTAAAAGAACTGGTATTACAGATGTCTCAAGTTCAGTTTATGACCCAGGAGTATAACATATAGTTAAAGAACGCATACCACAGATGTGTCAGGGTCAGTTAATGATCCAGGAGTTCAGCACAACGTTAACGAACTCATATCACAGATGTCTCAGGGTCATTTAATGATCCAGGGGTTCAACATACAGTTAAATAACTCATATCACAGATGTCTCAGTGTCAGTTAATGGTCCAGGAGTTCAACATACCGTTAAAAAACTCATATCACAGATGTGTAAGGTTCAGTTAATGATCCAGGCATTCAACATAAAGTTAAAGAATTCATATCACAGTCATCTCAGGGTCAGTTAATGATCCAGTAGTTCAACATACAGTCAAAGAACTCATATCACAGATGTGTCAGGGTCAGTTAAAGATCCAGGAGATCAGCATACCATTAAATAACTCATATTACAGATGTCTCAGAGTCAGTCAATGATCCAGGAGTTTAACCTCCAGTAAAAGAACTCATATCACAGATGAATTAGGGTCCGTTAGTGATCTAGGAGTCCAACATACAATTAAGGAACTCATATCACAGATGTATCGGGTCAGTTAATGATCCAGGAGTTCAACATACCATTAAAGAACTCATATCACAGATATGTCTGGCTCAATTAATGATCCAGGAGTTCAACATACAGTTAAAAAACTCATATCAAAGATGTCTCAGGGTCAATTAATGATCCAAGGGTGCAACATACAGTTAAAGAACTAATATCACAGATGTGTCAGGGTTAGTTAATGATCCAGGAGTTCAACAAAGAGTTAAAGAACTCATATCACAGATTTTTCAGGGTCAGTTAATTAATTGATGTCAGAGATGTGTCAGGGTCAGTTAATGATCCAGCAGTTACACAATCAGTTAAAGAGCTCATATCACAAATTTGTCAGGGTCAGTTAAAGAACTCATATCACAGATGTCTCAGGGTCAGTTAATGATCCAAGGGTGCAACATACAGTTAAAGAACTAATATCACAGATGTCTCAGGGGCAGTTAATGATCCAGGAGTTCAACATACAGTTAATTAACTCATATCATAGATGTCTTAGGGTCAGTTAATGATCCAGTAGTTCAACATACAGTCAAAGGACTCGTATCACAGATGTTTTAGGGTCAGTTAATGATCCAGGAGTTCAAAATACTGTTAAAGAACACATATCACAGATGTCTCAGGGTCAGTTAATGAATTCATTTCAAAGATGTGTCAGGGTCAGTTAATTATCCAGGAGTTTAACAAACAGTTAAAGAACTCATATCACAAATTTGTCAGAGTCAGTTAAAGAACTCATATCACAGATGTCTCAGGGTCAGTTTATGATCCAGTAGTTCAACATACAGTCAAAAAACTCGCATCACAGATGTGTCAGGGTCAGTTAATGATGCAGGAGTTCAACATACAGTTAAATAACTCATATCACTGATGTCTCAGGGTCAGGTTTTGATGCAGGAGTTCAACATAGAGTTAAGGGTCAGTTATTGATGCAGGAGTTCACATAGAGTTAAAGAACTCATGTCACATACATCTCAGGTTCACCTTATTATCCAGGAGTTCAACATACAAAGAAGTTATATCACAGATGTCTCAGGGTCAGTTAATGATGCAGTTCAACATACAGTTAAAGAACTCATATCACAGCTGTCTCAGGGTCAGTTAATGATCCAGGTGTTCAACATACAGTAAAATAACTCATATCACAGATGTATCAGGGTCAGTTAATGATCCAAGAATCCAACATAGAATTAAAGAACTCATATCACAGTTGTCTCAGGGTCAGTTAATGATCCAGGAGTTCAGCAGACAGTTAAGGAACCCATATCACAGATGTCTCAGGGTCAATTTATGATCCAGGAGTTCAACATGCAGTTAAGGAACTTGTATCACAGATGTGTCAGGGTCAGTTAATGATCCAGTAGTTCAAGAGTAAAAAAACTCATATCAGAGATGTCTCAGAGCCAGTTAATGATCCAGGAGTTCAACAGACAGTTAAAGAACTCATATCACAGATGTCTCAGGGTCAATATATGATCCAGGAGTTCAACATACAGTTAAGGAACTTGTATCACAGATGTGTCAGGGTCAGTTAATGATCCAGGAGTTCAACACTAAATAACTCATATCAGAGATGTCTCAGGGTCAGTTAATGATCCAGGAGTTCAACAAACAGTAAAGAACTCATATCACAGTTGTGACAGGGTCAGCTAATTATCCAGGAGTTCAACACACAGTTATAGACCTCATATCAGACGTCTCACGGTCAGTTAATGACCCAGGAGTTCAATAGACATTAACAAATTCATATCACAAATGTCTCAGGGTCAGTTAATGATCCAGGGGTTCAACATACAGTTTAAGAACACTTATCACAGATGTGTCAGAGTCAGTTAATGATCCAGGAGTTTAACATCCAGTTAAAGAACTCATATCACAGATGACTCAGAGTCAGTTAGTGATCCAGGCATCCAACATACAGTTAAGGAACTCATATCACAGATGACTCAGGGTCAGTTAATGATTCAAGAGTTTAAAATGCAGTTAAAGAACTCATATCACAGATGTGTGATGGTCAGTTAATGATCCAGGAGTTCAAAATACAGTTAAATAACTCATATCACAGATGTCTCGGGGTCAGTTAGTGATCCAGAAGTTCAACATAGAGTTAAATAACTCATATCACAGCTATCTCATGGTCAGTTAATGATCCAGGGTTCAACATACAGTTAAAGATCTTGTATCACAGATGCATCAGGGTCATTTATTGATCCAGGAGTTCAACATACAGTTAAAGAACTCATATCACAGATATCTCAGGGTCAGTTAATGATCCAGGGTTCAACATACAATTAAAGATCTCGTATCACAAATGTGTCAGGGACAGTTAATGATCCAGGAGTTCAACATACAGTTAAAGAACTCCTATCAGATGTCTCAGGGTCAGTTAATGATCCAGGAGTTCAACATACAGTTAAAGAACTCATATCACAGATGTCTCAGGGTGAGTTAATTATCCAGGACTTCAAATTACAGTTATATAACTCATATCACAGATGTCTCAGGGTCACTTAATAATCCAGGAGTTCAAAATACAGTAAAAGAACTCATATCACAGATGTCACAGGGTCAGTTAATGATCCAGGAGTTCAACACACAGTTAAGGAACTCATATCACAGCTGTCTCAGGGTCAGTTAATGATCCAGGTGTTCAACATACAGTAAAATAACTCATATCACAGATGTATCAGGGTCAGTTAATGATCCAAGAATCCAACATAGAATTAAAGAACTCATATCACAGTTGTCTCAGGGTCAGTTAATGATCCAGGAGTTCAGCAGACAGTTAAGGAACCCATATCACAGATGTCTCAGGGTCAGTTTATGATCCAGGAGTTCAACATGCAGTTAAGGAACTTGTATCACAGATGTGTCAGGGTCAGTTAATGATCCAGCAGTTCAAGAGTAAAAAAACTCATATCAGAGATGTCTCAGGGCCAGTTAATGATCCAGGAGTTCAACAGACAGTTAAAGAACTCATATCACAGATGTCTCAGGGTCAATTTATGATCCAGGAGTTCAACATACAGTTAAGGAACTTGTATCACAGATGTGTCAGGGTCAGTTAATGATCCAGGAGTTCAACACTAAATAACTCATATCAGAGATGTCTCAGGGTCAGTTAATGATCCAGGAGTTCAACAAACAGTAAAGAACTCATATCACAGTTGTGACAGGGTCAGCTAATTATCCAGCAGTTCAACACACAGTTATAGACCTCATATCAGAGTCAGTTAGTGATCCAGGCATCCAACATACAGTTAAAGAACTCATATCACAGATGTCTCAGGGTCAGCTAATGATCCAGGAGTTCAACATACAGTTAAAGAACTAATATCACAGATGTCTCATGGTCAGTTAATAACCCTGGAGTTCAACATACAGTTAAAAAACTCATATCACAGATGTCTCAAGGTCAGTTAATGATCCAGGAGTTCAACATACAGTTAAAGAACTTGTATCACAGATGTGTCAGTGTCAGTTAATGATCCAGGAGTTCAACAAACAGTTAAAGAACTCATATCACAGATGTGTCAGGGTCAGTTAATTAAGTCATATCACAGATGTCTCAGGGTCAGTTAATGATCCAGGAGTTCAACACACAGTTAAAGAACTCATATCACAAATGTCTCAGGGTCAGTTAATGATCCAGGAGTTCAACATAGAGTTAAATAACTCATATCACAGATGTCTCAGGGTCAGTTAAAGATCCAGGAGTTCAATATTCAGTTAAACAACTTATATCACAGATGT
>NC_056747.1:1159741588-1159777362 GCF_019279795.1 Protopterus annectens | reverse complement strand
CTCCTGGATCATTAACTGACCCTGAGAAATCTGTGATACGAGTTCTTTAACTTTATGTTGAACTCCTGGATCATTAACTGACCCTAAGACATCTGTGATATGAGTGCTTTAACCGAATGTTGAACTCCTGGATCAATAACGTACACTGAGACATCTGTGATATAAGTTCTTTAACTGTATGTTGAACTCCTGGATAATTAACTGACCCTGAGACATCTGTGATATGAGTTCATTAACTGACCCTGACACATATCTGATATGACTTCTTTAACTGTATGTTGAACTCCTTGATCATTAACTTACCCTGAGATATCTGTGATTTGAGTTCAATAACTGTATGTTGAACACCTGGATCATTAACTCACCCTGAGTTCTTTAACTGTATGTTGAACTTTTGGATCATTAACTGACCTTGACACATCTGTGATATGAGTTCTATAACTGTGTTGAACTCCTGGATCATTAATTGACCCTGACACATCTGTGATTTGAGTTTCTTTAACTGTACTTGAACTCCTGGATCATTAGCTGACCATGACACATCTGTGATATGAGTTCTTTAAGGGTGTGTTGAACTCACGGATGATTAACTGACCCTGAGACATCTGTGATATGACTTCTTTTACTGTATGTTGAACTCATGAATCATTAACTGACTTTGGCACATCTGTGATATGAGTTAATTTCCTGTCCCTGCCACATCTGTGATATGAGTTCTTTAACTGTATGTTGAACTGCTGGCTCATTAACTGACCCTGACACGTTTGTGATATGAGTTCTTCAACTGTATGTTGAAATCCTGGATCATTAACTGACCCTGACACATCTGTGATATGAGTTCTTTAACTGCATGTTGAACTCTTGAATCATTAACTGACACTGAGACATCTGTGATATGAGTTGTTTAACTGTATGTTGAACCCCTGGATCATTACATGACCCTGAGACATCTGTGATATGAGTTTGTTAACTGTGTGTTGAACTCCTGGATCATTAAATGACCCTGAGACATCTGGGATATGAGTTCTTTAACTGTATGTTGAACTGGATAATTGACTGACCCTGAGACATCTGTGATATGAGTTCTTTAACTGTGTGTTGAACTCCTGGATCATTAACTAACCCTGACCATACCTCTCAACCTGGAAACATCAAAATTCTGGACAAAAGCCCATGAAAAATAGGTACAAATCCGTACGCTAATTAACATAACATTTGCATATATAATTACGCAACTCCACCCACTCCAGTGGAATTGTGGGATACCAACTTTCGAATGCAAACTGAAGAACAGAACCAGAATATGGCCCCAGAGTCCCCCCGCAGCCATTCCAATGTCCCATTACTTTGCTGTTTTGCCCCATTTACCATAAAGATTGCAATGTGCATACTGCTTTACTTCTACAATGATTATATGGATTTCATCTAATAGACATCTGCTAAACAAAGCAATACAGTCTCACAATGAAAACAGATGTAGCATTAAAACGTCTCTGCCCTTGAAACTTCACATACATTCCATACTTAACTACTGTGTTCAACTTGACTATCACATATCACCTGCATAACTGTTTAGCATGGTAAGAGTGTAACATAATTAACCATTTGAATAAAGAAGGCAAATGAAGATCATACACCAAAGGGATGCTAACACAGTCCCATATTATAAAGGTTGAAACATATCTTGACATTTTGGGTGCAAAATCCTTTTTCAAAGACTATATACAGTCACAAGCAAATATATGTAAAAAACAGTGCCACTAGTTAAACATGGGGCTCACCATAATGGGCTGAATGTAACAAACGTTCCAATACTCATTTCATAAACTCAAGCATACATTATACGTTATTAAAACTAAACACATCATTATCACAGTAATTCAAAAACAAAAAAAGATCAAACCAAAATAAAGACAGGATACAGACTTGCAATTATTTTCAAGAACACAACGCAGCACAACAAAAATTAAATGTAATGCAGTGTTTATTTTGTTTCAGTATCCTGCCCATAGCAATCACTCAGTCAATAAATAAAAAGTCCTTATGGGAAGTGATTGGCATGACAATGTTTTTGTTACTGTGACCTGGAGTAAAACTGCAAGGTGCACATTATTTAGGTTCAGGTAGTAATCAAAGGAGAGTATTACCACATTAGAAAGTGATCACTGGGCTGCAAGGTCTCTGTGAAATTATTACTATTATCTTTCTCCAGCCTGTAATCAGTGAATACGAGTGGGTGAATTATTTAGGGTCAAGTAGTATTCAAATGGGATCCTAACACTTGAAACATTGGTCTTTGGGATGCAGGTAAACACTCATGATTGCCATGCATCACCTTTACCCCAGTAATACTGGTTATTTACTGAATTGCATGACAGATAGTTATTTAAGAGTTTAAATTTTGTATCAATTAAATATAAAAAGTACTGCAATGAAATGGAAATCTACAAAATGGAGAATACTTAACGTGTACTTGGTTAAACATCATAAAACAGGAATAAGACACGCAGTATGTGCAACAAAAGACATAGTAATGGCAATGAGAGTATTTTACTTTGCTGGCTTAACATTCAGAAGCTTGGCATCTGACGAGTTAAGTGTCAAATACAGTAATTTTCATAAAATGCGACACCCTTACATAAAATATATCAGTGGTCAATCACGCACAGTGTTCAGCAAACCCAATTTCTGGATTTATTAACTAACACGTAAAAATGGACACAGCAATAACACACTTATATGCTAAAATATATAAAGAAAATGTCACGCTAGTCTAGCAGGTAAATGACATGTGAAGGATTTATTGCATTTTCCTGCTGTTTGTTGCAAAAAAAAAAATTATCCTTGTTTCCCGTCTTTTCTGACCTAGAGTAGTCCAAATACAGGCTTTGCTGTATTCTGGACTTTTGGAAAGTTCCTGTGTTGCCCATTTCCTTTCTTGGATAAAGGGAGGCTTCTTTGTTCACCAGTGACAGTGGGGAGCTTGGAGCAGCCTATCTATCCCTGGAGGAGTGTTCCCAGCACAAGAATCTGGTAGTCTATTGTCCGTTTTGGGACAATTTCTAGCTCTTTCAAGTCCCCCTGTATAAAACCCGCTTTAGCGTGGCTTTGCGTGATTTTGCGCATAGCGCAGCATCGGGCAGTGCCACTTAATTGGGTTTAAACCATTCTCGGCTCCACAAAGTCTGCTCTTCACTTTTTCCCTTAGAACTGATCTAGTTCTCATAATAAACACCCTATTACCACTCTAAAGCCTGGCACTTACTCACTAAAGCAATTATATAAGTCAGCACTAAAAAATTAAAAGCACTACGCCCTCACAAACTCCCCTTGAGTACTTTGTTCCCCACTGGCCCTTTTTTTCAATTATAAAGTAATTCCCAATACTATTCTAGCATGTCCAAAGGTCAGTTGTCAATCTCCTCTCCAGTCCAGCTGGTGAATCTGGGAATTTTGAGGCAATGTTACAACTACCTCATGTACACAGATAACCCTCCTCTCCTCCCAACAAATTCCAACACATGTGAGAGATGCAACCATATAGCCAAACTGGAGGCTAAGCTCTCTCAACTCAGTACTGGTGTACCCAGTCAGGAGGAGAAGGAAACCACACTCACTACAATTCCAGTCTCACATAGACCTACCACGACAGCAAACCAAACACATAAACACACAAAAACATACTCGGAGGCTCTAAATAAAAATCTGCCTAAGCAGCAGAGACCTCCAAAGCAGACACCCAAGCAACCACTACCCAAAACAAAACACGTGCAACACATAGCTCACAAAGCCAGTGTGCCGAACAGCCAACAGCCGTTAAGGCTAAACAACACACCTGATACACTTGTAATAGGTGACTCTATTGTCAGGCACACTGACATCCTGCTCACCAGGCTGAACAAGGAGAAGGTCACAGTGAGCAGCCTGTTGGGCGCTAGGATCCGCCACATAACACAAGAACTCAGGTCACTCCAAGGCAAGTACAAATATGACTCAGTCATTGTCCATGCTGGTGTGAATGACCTGAGACGTACCTCCCTGGACTACATGAAAAGAGTCATAGAGGAGCTGTCTGAGCATGTAGCCCAAGCCGGTATGACCCTGACCTTGAGTAGCATCTTACCCTCACCAAGAATGATGCCACAATATGAAGACAAGATGATCAATTTCAACAATTGACTTAAGTATTGGTGTCATTCAAAAGGGATCTAATGCCTGTCTGCCTGGGATGACATGCTTGACAAGCCACTATGCTTCGCTCAGGACGGCTTGCACCTGTCACCCCTGGGCTTTCGGATATTGGCAAGGGCTCTTGCCACCCCCATAGTGCCTTTTTTAGGCAAGGCTCAAAAGACAAACCCACCTCCATAGGTATCACAAAGGATAAGAAACTAAGAGTAATGCTACTCAACGCCAGAAGTCTAAACCTCAAGATGCACGCACTCAAAACTCTCCTTAGCATGGAGAACATCGATATCTGTGCAGTAACAGAAACCTGGTTCAAGGCTCCCGAGAGCACCCCAGCACTACCAGGTTATACCTCATACCATGTTTTTTGGCCCCAAAACTTGGAACGAACCACAAAAGGAGGGGGAGTATCAATATTCATCAAAGATACCCACACCTCCAGGTTGGTGGCACAGCACGAAGCATCAGAGACTATCCATGTGCAACTAACAGTGGGTAAAACTGCCTTCCAGTTTATAGTCTGCTACAGACCACCCTCCCAAACCCAGGAACCCCACTCGGCCTTCCTGAGAACACTGGAAAATATGAAGGTCTCTCCAAACACCATTATATTGGGCGTCTTCAACTACCCTAACATAGACTGGGAGCATTATTCTAGCTACAACACCCTAGCCCAAAGGTTCCTAGAATTTATAAACTCAAATTCTATGGAACAACTTGTTGCCACTCCCACAAGAGGGGAAAACTTACTGGACCTAATCATCACCAACATGGGGACTCTATGCGCCAGACCAGAAGTGTATCCCTCACTGGTAAGATCAGACCATAAACTAATCTCACTAGATATTCACATCCCAACCCCAGCCCCAGCCCAGAAAACCACAGTGAAAAACTTCTCTAAAGCAAATTTCACACTCCTCAAAACTGAGGTGGAATCCTTCAAAGCCCCCGGGCCTGTGGAAAATATGGCCCAGACTGCAGAATCCTTTATAAACGTATTGTATGAACACCTTCAGGAATGCATGGATCATGCAATCCCAAATAAAACCAAGACCCAATCCTCCAAAGTTAGGCGTCCTGTCTGGTGGACCCCAGCCATAAACAAACTATACAATATAAGGAGGAAGCTACTACATGATAGAGTAAAATCCCAAAAAGGGAAGGCATCTCTGATCAGTATTAGCAAAAAACTACGGACACTCATAAAATTGTCTAAGGCCAGCTTCAAGAGAAAAATTGCACAGGACACTAAGGATAATCACAAGGCTTTCTTTAGTTATGTTAGGAACCTGGGTGGGAATTCCCAGATATGCTCAGAATTAGTCCAGAATGACAAAACAATACACCAAACCCACAGACATTGCCAACATCCTAGCTGACAGGTTCAGCACAAACTTCTCACCCCCTTCCCCACCAAAAGGGCAAATATCTATCCCAGCAGAGTGCTGCTCCCCTGACATCTCTGATGCTCAGGTAAGAGCCACCCTCTCCAAAGCAAAAAACACAGCATCAATGGGACCAGACAGTGTCCCGGGCTGCATCCTACATGAACTCCAAAAAGAACTAAACCCAAACATAAAACTACTGTTCAATCTCAGCCTTACTACAGGATATGTACCCAAAGAGTGGTGTACAGCAACAGTGGTCCCGCTCCACAAAGGTGGTGCCTCAATGGATCCTGAAAACTATCGCCCCATAAGCTTGACTAGCTTGGTCTGCAAAGCTATGGAAAGCATCATCATGGACCTCATAAATAAAGATATTGGGGACCTACAGACACTGGATCCTACCTAGTTCAGCTTTGTTAAGGGCAGATCCTGCCTCTTAAACCTGGTTGATTTCTTTGAAACAGTCACCAAGGCCATTGACGAGGGGAAGGTGGTCCACACAGCCTACCTGGACTTTGCAAAAGCCTTCAATACAATACCCCACTCGGGCATTATAGATAAGCTCATCAGCTTAAATATAAACCCCTGTGTCACTAGATGGGTTGCAAACTGGCTCAAGGACAGAACCCACATGGTTAGAATTGCTGGAGCCATGTCAGACTCCAAACCAGTACACGTGGCATCCCACAAGGCTCAGTCCTGGGACCTCTCTTGTTCGGTATATATTTCTTGGAGGTACAGGCTAACACGGAAGGACTGTGGCTGACCAAGTTCACAGATGACTGCAAACTGGGCGCCATAATAGACTCTCCAGCTGACACAAGCATCCTACAAAAGGGCCTCATAGAAACAGACAACTGGTGCCAGAGCCATGGCCTCAAGCTAAACGCCAAAAAGTGTATAGTCATCCCCTTTGGCAAAAACAAAGTGCCCACAAATTACCACATAGGTGGTAATCCATTATGTATGGAAGAAGTAATTAGGGACCTGGGGACCCAAGTTGATAGCAATCTCTCATTTGACAATCACGTGGCCAAAGTGGTTAGAAAAACATTTTATATAGCCCACCTAATCATGAAGGGATTCACATTTAGATCAGGGTAGGTCATCATGTCTCTTTACTCATCCCTCATCAGGCCCATAATTGAGTACAATGCCCCTTTTGGGATGTACCTTACCAGACACCTGCAGCAACTGGAAAGACCCCAAAAGTACCTCACCAAGAGGATCAAAGGGCTCAAACAGATGCCATATGCTGCCCGGTTAAAGAAACTCCAGCTCTACTCAGTGGCATACCGCCTGCTCAGAGGCGATCTGTGCCTGACGTATAAAGCCATGTCCAACCCAGAATTAATGGACATGCTGCACCTCAGAAAATCCAAATTCCATCGAGCTACGTGCTCGAGAGACTTGAACCTCAGCACTGAAATAAATAAGACATGCTGGAGGGACAGATTCATAACCCAGAGGCTCCCTTCACTCTGGAATAAAATCCCAGTCCAGGTTAGGCAGAGTCCCTCACTGACTCTCTTCAAGTGGAATCTTGATGAGTGGATGGGAGATAGTAGGTTTACCCCGGGTATCACTTCTTTGTCACTGTTAGACAGAGGCACAATATACTAACCTCGAAAAAGGGCATAGCAAAATTCATTTAAAATGAGTGGCGAAAGCCAAACACACTCTGGCTAGGCTTATAAATGCCCTAGGGCAGATAGCCTAGTATGAACCTATGAACCTATGTCATTTACATCACACAGTCTTATAAAATCATGTGACATAATGTCACCATTCACGTACACCCATCATCAAAATAAATCTACTTCCTTTCTTAATTCCCATGTATCATTGAATACATACATATATGGATTCTCTTCATAATCTCAAAATACTGAAATCCTGAATTTCAGTATCTTGAGACCATGAAGCCAAAAATCCATAAACTTGAAACCCCAGAAGCGCGAAATTTAAAATCGCAACTTCTACATTAAACATACTGCAGACACAAACAAAAACATACACGTCCCTACACATACACAAACATCTACCCTACATACAAGCAGGGGGGCAAGCCCCCCTGTGCCCCCACACCCCCCTACTTAAATATATTATCTTCGAGGTTGCACTACACAGACAAACACACAAAAACACCACCACACAATTTACATTCCCCTCGCACACACACACATCACACTAACAAAACACACAGACACACACCAAAGCCCCTACCCAAAACCTGTAAAACACAAACACATACCCACATCTCCAACCACCCACTCATACACCGCAACACCAGAACTGCCAATTGAAAATCTCTGAACTTTGGGATTTTGAATTTCACGCTTCTGGGGTTTTGGTATTCTGCACTTTCGCCTTTCTGGTCTTGGCTACTGAAATTCAGGATTTCAGTAGTTTGAGATTCTGAAGGGAACCCATATATATATATATATATATATATATATATATATATATATATATAAATATATATATATATAGTAAAAACTATTTTATACTATAATTAATATAAAATAGATATTTATATTTTATATATAAAGATATAAAAGGTGTATTTTAAATCAAAAATAAAAAATATAAAACAAAATATACAAACTTGTTCTAAAGCACATTTGTTTGTAAAAACTTTAAAAGTTATCACATTTAATATGCAAATGACTATAAATGACTATCATCACATTTTATGCTTAAATATGTTTGACTGAATAGCCAAACCATTGTTTATCTTATCTATAATTATTTATAACTTGGCTGATTGAAGTTTTAGAACACTTGTTTTGGAAACATGGTCACTAAGTGTTGGCATATTCATTGCATTCAGTCTTAACTGTCAGACCAACTTACGATATTCTAGTTTATTCTCACATGCTTCACCCCAGGGATTTAAAACCACTTTCTCAAGAACAAAGAGGAAAAAATCTTTTAAAGTGTTTACAAACTAAAGTGTGTTTATAATGAAGAAAACACAAGTCCAAGCACTTTACCAGAATTCCTTTTTCCTTTTTTTGCACTAGATCTGGTACCTCGGTCTTTCGCCTTCACGGATCACAAAAAGTGTATGCTCTAAGCATCTTTTTATACATATGCATACACACTAAAAGGCAATTAGCACAAACAGCTTGTCCAATTATTCAATTATTCAATTCCATCAGTTAAATCAACATTACATCAAATTCATCACATTTTACTGAAAACATTAATAATAATAGAATCTATCTTTCTACACACATATATCTATTTAATTTTATTAATAGTATTAATTATATAACTATATATAAAAATATTATATTTCATATTACAAAAAAAAAAAATTTTAAATAATTTAATTATTTTACTCTTTAATAATTTACTACTTATAAATTCATCAAATCTAAATAGCCAGTTCTAAATTAAGTCCAAAGGGCTTTAAAGTTCCAAATTTTAAAATCATTTTAGTCTCTAATTCAAGTAACTTATAAAGATAATCATTTCCTCCCATGGAAAAAGGTTTACCCAGAACACAAAAATTTAAACAATTTGGGGAACCACCATGTTTATCAGCAAAATGCTGTGCCACAGGGCTTCCTTCACTATGATTTATTTTACATTTGTTGACCGGGCTAGTCCAACTGGATACATGTCCATTTTCAGTGGAGGCCCGGGGAGAAAAGCTCCAGTTAAAAAAAAAAAAAAAAAAAAAAAAAAACATAGTAAAAAACAGTGAAAAACACACTACAAAACTTACAGAAATATTTAATACAAAAATTAGAAAAAGGCATTAGTAAGAAATAAATTCATCTTAGTTTAACAATATTTAAAAAAGGAGTAGGAATAAATGAGTGGGAGAGTTAAGCATGTTAAGTAGTACTTGTGAGTGACAGTGTTAGAAATCAAGAAGGAAGGCTAGTATAAAGAATGATAAATGCAGGGTTGTGGTTAAGAAAAATGTGTTTTTAGGGTATCAGATAATCAGAGAAAAAAACAGTTAGTCAGGATTGGTACAAGAGCATAACCAGTGGTTAGAGACAAAAATAATGTAAAATAAATAAAATAAATAAATGATTCCTAATGTCTCTTAGATGCTCTAAAACACAAATTCTCTCCATTCTTTTTGTTGGCCCAATATACCAAATGTCTAAACATGAACAACATAAGGCATACACAACCCCTATAGATCTGCAGTTAAAATAGAATTTTGGATTAAAGGAAACACCATTGACAGTCTCCACATTTATCACCCTATCACATAGATTACAGTGGCCACATGGAAATGTACCCCGAGTTGTATCATCAATTTCATTCCCTTTCAAAAAGTTATAATTTAATAGCTCTTTTAGATTTTTCCCCTTTTATAAGAGAAAGTAACGTACTCAGGGAACAAGTGACCAATTTTATCATCCTCCTTAATTAAATACCAATATTTCATTACTATTCTCCTTATTTCATCCAAAAGAGGAGAAAAAACAATTTTTCCTGATCAATATCTTCTTTTCCAATACATTTTCTAGCTACCAGTTTATCCTTAGTATATCTTGATTTATTATGACCACATGGGCCCTCATAAATCTCCCCAAGTACTTTCTTTTTACACTTTAATAGTTCTTCTTTATCATATCCCCTCTCACTTAGTCTCATCTCCACATTATTCAATTCATTTTTTCTCTCCCTTAAATCACTAGTATGATCTAATATTCTTTGAAATTCACCTAAGGGTAATGAATGTAATAAATGTTCCGGATGCATGCTAGTAGCATGTAAAAACATATTCACTGCAGTAGTTTTCCTAAAGGGTCTGAAACCTATTTTTTATACATCACTATATAGCATCACATCAAGAAAATTAATTTTTTCCCTACTACAATCATACGAAAAAACTAATCCATGTTCATTAGTATTCAAGGTCTCAAAAAATCAAACAAATTAAGCAATTTCACCCTTACAAATCATAAAAAGATCATCAATAAAGCGTTTATACAATATAACATTGTTCTTATAAAATGAAGTAGGATAAATAAATTTCCTTTCAAAAAATCCCATATAAATAATAGCATATGAGGGTGCAAAAGCAGCCCCCATAGCTGTCCCCTTTAACTGCAGATAAAATTAATTATTGAAACTAAAGTAATTGTGAGTTAGACAAAATTCCAAGAGATTAACTATATATGTAGTCCTGGGTCCATCTCCTAACATTTCCATCACTACTTCCAAACCCCATCTTTTGCTGATGTTCGTATAAAGTGATTTTACATCAATTGTCACCCAATAATAATCTTGACACCACTTCACCTTAGAGATTACATCTAACAGTTCTTGAGTGTTAGAAATATGTGCTGAAACTTTGTTCAAATATTTTTTAATGTGGAAATCCAGAAAAATATTAACATTACTCAACAGCGAACCTATGCCCGATACTATAGGTCTACCTGGAGGTTTTTCAAGACACTTATGTATTTTAGGTAGGGCATAGAAAATGGGTGTTCGAGGTTTCTTAATAAACAATTTATTAACATCCTTCCTATCAAAGAAACCTATATGTTCCCCTCGCTCTAATAATGTTAAAAGTTCATTATTAAATTCTAATACTGGGTCCTTACTTAATCATTTATATTCAACAGTGTTGTTTAGCAAATCAGCCACCATTTCACAATACTTTGATTTATGTAAAATGACCCAGTCTCCACCCTTATCAGCACATTTAAAAATATAATCTTTTTTTACTTTTATAAAATTTTTCAAAGCTAGCCATTCCTTTTTGCCTAAATTAAACTGCTTTTTACTCTTATTAAATTCATCAATACTCAATAATATTTCCTTAAATAACACCTTAAAGAAAGTAGTAATTGCAGGCACTTTAATATTGGGTGAAAATTTGCTATCAGATACTAAATGGGGCAATTTTAATTTTCCCATTGTGATAGAAGTCAAAATCGGTTGTCCCCCCTCCAGCATCATCATCCATTTCCACAGTATCATAATCATATATAGATAGATTGAGCAACTCATCCATTTCACAATTTTCATCAATTTCAGAGTCAATCACATCTAAAAAAGCATTTTCAGTATTGTTAGCAGTGTTATCCTGAAAAAAAACTTTTAAATACAATTTCCTAATAAATGCTCTCAGTTCCAAGTATATATCTCCAAAGGAGGGAAAATGAGTGGGCACAAATTTACAGCCCTTTACTAATACAGCTTTCATATCACCATCAAGAGACAAATCAGACAAATTAACAACAAATAATGTCCGTGTATCATATTGACTCACTATGGTATTACTTGAAACGATTCCTGCCCTTGCGACCGTTCCTTCCCCGATTACTTTTGTTATTCTGAAAGGATTTATCAGCCCTAACATGAGCTGACGAATTATTCACGCCCTCATTTTCTATATTATTAAGATTACTAGAGTCCAAAAAAGTTACATTCTTGCTAAAAGAAGCAGTTGTCTCTTGTTCTCCTGAAGACGCTGAAGTATTCCGCCATTTCTGCACACTTCTTCTAACCCTTGACCTACTACGTGTAGTCTCGTGCTGCCAAGAAAACAGAATCCCAGTCTCATAATCTTTAATGTCCCATACTAACTTATTTCTTTTATGCAAAATAATATCAGTTTCAAGTTTAGACACTTTATCATTAATCTTTGAGAACTACATTTTAAAACAGGATTCCCCCACCACCTCATCCTGTAAATGCAGTATCTCAGTTTTAAGTTTTTCATGTGTCCTGGAATTGTGTTTGATTAATATATGAAGCCATTTTGTAGTACACTCAAGGGAGGCTTTTTTCCATTCATTGAAGAGGTCATCACATTTTATGCTTAAATATGTTTGACTGAATAGCCAAACCATTGTTTATCTTACCTATAATTATTTATAACTTGGCTGATTGAAGTTTCAGAACACTTGTTTTGGAAACATGGTCACTAAGTGTTAGCATATTCATTGCATTCAGTCTTAACTGTCAGACCAACTTATGATATTCTAGTTTATTCTCACATGCTCCAACCCCAGGGATTTAAAACCCCTTTCTCAAGAACAAAGAGGAAAAAAATTTTTAAAGTGTTTACAAACTAAAGTGTGTTTATATACTGAATTATTTTGATTCATTTTTTATATCATAACAGTGTTCATAAATGTGGTCTTTCAACTGTCTTTCTGTTTTTCCTGTGTAGAATATTTTACATGTAAGACAGGAAGCTAGATACACTACACCACACATCTGGCAATTGTAATGGCTTTGGCAGACTATAGCTTTATCATAGCTGTGAACTGTAATACTGGGTCCATTACTAATATACATGCAATATTTGCAACATTCACACCTGGTCACCCCACCGTGGGTAAGTTTATTATTATTAGGATTGTTTCCTTTATCCCTCTCAAAAATCTTTTTTAAGTTCTTTGCCCTACTGAAACCTACTAGGGGTTTCTCATCTAACTTCTTTTTAAAGTCTGAATTGAATGCCAAGTTCCATTTTCTGGAAATAAGCTGTCTAACATCATTTGTATCGTTGGGTATGAGAATGTTATCACCGTAGCTTTTGCCCTGTGAAATGTACCTTTAGAGCTGCCTTCCTTCTCTTAAAATATTCACTCCAAAAATGGGTTTAAAATGTGTATATCTGTTTTTTGCAATGTCACCATCCACCTCATCAAGGAGGTCTATGGGGTACCCTCTTTCTTAAACATATCCAAGAAAATTTGAATTTCCTTTTTAAAGAAGTAATCATCAGTGATTAGTAGGAATAATCATACCAGTTGTTCCTTTACAATGTTCCTTTTCAGATGGTATGGATGGCAACTGGTCAAATGCAAAGAAGTATTTGAAAATGTGTTTTTCCTAAAAATGGTCAACTCAAACCTATTTTCTATTCTATTTTTAATACAATTTTATCTACGTAATTAAGTTTCAAAATCTACTGAAGAAGTAAAGTTTAAAAAAGAAGCTGTTTGAGAGATGCATTTTATAAAACCACCCAGCCATGCTGCTGCCGTTTCCATAAAATAAATATCATCACCATCACCCCCTTGTTTCCATTTTCGACATGGAGTTGGGGTGTCGTGTCAACTGTCGCCATCTCGGACTAGTCATTGTTGATGTCCTGCCTTCTTTTGACATTCATACCTAACTGTTGCAGGTCTTTCTCTTACACAATCTATCCACCTCTTTTCTGGATATCCTTATTTCCTCTTGCCTTCTTCCTATCTATCCCAAATATTCTTCACCAGATTGTCTTCTGTTTTTCTGCACATGTGCTTGAACCACTGTAATCGGTTCTCTTTGATGTGTTCTTCAATTGGAACTACTTTGGCTTCTGGCCTTATGTCCTCATTTCTTTGTCTGTCTCACAGTGTGCATCCTACCACCCATCTCAGAAGCTTCATCTCCATCACTTCTAGCTCCCTCACCTGCTCTGCCTTTACCTCCCAGGTTCCTGTACCATGCAGTAGTACTGCTCACAGCACTGTTTTGTATACCTTAATTATCACCTTCCTTGATATTCTTCTGTCATGGACAACATCTGACATTCTGTGCCAGTTAGCTAAAGCCCCCTGATTTTAGAATTCAGACTTCCCTTCTACTCAGTCACCCTTTCCAAATACTTGAAGCCATTTACCTGCTCCACCGTTTTCCTCTTCTGTGTTAGTTCCCAGCATCTTCTGATTTCTCCCATTTGCTGCTATTACAACTGTATTATCAGTACTCAGTTCAATCCATGTGCCTTCAGTTTTGCATTCCATTCTTCTATCCTGTGTTGAAATTCTTGCTCAGAGTCTGCCTGTAAGTCATGTTGTCTGCATACAGCAGCTTTGTTGATCTGTCCCCTCTGACCGATTTGTTAATGTAGTCCATCACTAGTATAAATAGCAATGGGCTCAAATAGTGCCATCCGTAACATCAAAACTCAATCCTGATGCATATTCACCCTCACTGAGAACCACTTTGTGAGACTGAACACTGTTTGTAAGTGGATCATTGGGTCCATCTAAACAACTTGCACAAATTCTACCAGTGTTTCTGGGGCTTCACATCACTGCAGGACTGCCCAAATCAGCTTTCCTGAGACCTTGTCATATGCTTTTCTAAGTCAAGGAATGCCTAGTTGGACTCTTTCCTCATCTCTAACTTCTTCTCAACTCTCTCTGTCACTTCAAACATTGGGTCAGCTGTGCTTCATCCTGATCTGAATCCAAAATGCTCATCTCCCATCTTACTTTCTACTACTTTGTGTATTTGTTTACCAATCACACTCTCCAGAACTTTCATGCAGTGTGACAGGAGTTTGATACCTCTGTACTGTCCACATTTGTGAATGTCCCCTTTCTTCTTAAACACTAGTATGGCACTAGTACACTTATTCTCCAGTCATCTAAGATGCACCTTTCTCTCCACGCTGCTATGAGTTCCCTCAGGAACCACTTATCGCCTGTCTCACCCAGCATTTTCATTATGTCTGCTGAGACCCCATCTGAGCCTGCTGCATCCGTGACTACATTTTCATTAGTTCTCTTGTTACTTCTTGGATGGTGGGCTCCTCCTCCTCTTTCATTGTAGGCTGTGTCTGGGTCAGTACAGCTTCTGTGGGGTTTCCTTCATTCAGAAGGTGCTGGAAGCACTCCTTACATCTGCATTTCATGTCCTGTGGGCTGCTGAGCAGGTTGCTGCTGGCATCCCTTATGAAGGGTGTCTGAATATCTTCTTTATCTTTCTGTCTTTGCCTTGCAACCTGATATAGTTTCTTTGTGCCATATACGGACTCACTTTGCAGAAGCTGGTAAAGTTCCTCTGATACCTTTTGCTTTGCTATTGCAACCCCTTTCTTAGTCTTTCTGTTAGCCAACCAGTATTCTGTCTTAGACATAATTTCTATCTCCCACTTTTACCTGCACTCTTTCTTTGTTTTGATGACTTCTGGGACTTCTGGATTCCACAACCAGCTTTTCTTACGTACGTTTCTTCTGTACCTGGCTTGGTTGAATATCTATTATGTAGATCTCACACAAACTGTTTTGAGTCTCTGCAATTCTTCCTCAACTCCATCTATTTCCTGTTCTTCTTTAGGTGCTAGAGCCATGAGTATTTCCTTGAAATGTTGTGCTTTCTCTCCAGTCAGCTTCCAGTTCTTCAGTCTGGTCTGTATTGACCTTAGAGCCTTGTCTGACCACTGCTTGCAGCTGATTGTTGCAACCAGTAGCTTATGCTGTGGGACGACTGTTTCACTGGGTATGTTTTCATAATTGCTGATTCTAGACCAGTGCCCATTCCTTACTAGGAGGAAGTCTACCTGAGCTGCATATTGGCTGCTCTTGTATGCAGTTTTGTGACTGTCTGTCTTGCTAAGCAATGTGTTAACTACTATCAAGCCATTTGTGGATATATTTCCATAAGAACAAGATATCTGATTAAAGTGAGAGACAAAAAATATAAAAAATGGAAGAGAGGTCGAACTACAACTTTGAAAACTGAAATAAACTGGACAAACAGATTAAGTGTAGTATGAGAGAAGATCAAGAAAAATTAAAAAAAAATTATATAAAGATATTGAGCATAATAGGAAACCTTGTTATAGATACATAAGATGTGGAAGGAGTAAAGACAAACAAACTGATAAACTGTGTGCAGATTCTAAAATTTATTCTCAGACATAACAGATTACAGGTATCTTTACAAAATCTTATGCAAAACAGTTTGGCTCCACAAAAAGGGTGGTAAGTTATCCTAGTGACATCCAGTTAACCGCAGATACTGGAAAAAATTAGACTATATTGAAAAAGAACTGCACAAACTGAATCCAAACAAAACACAAGGAGGAGATGGAATTAGTAAAAATGACCTGAGAACATTTCAGCAAGAACTTACACTACCATTATATTTATTATTCACTAGGTCATATAAATATGGGGAGATTCCTCAAGATTGGAGACATGCACTTATTAAATCTGTTTTTAAGGAAAAGGGGAGTAGGACAAACCCTGAGTCATATAGACCCTTAAGTCTACTTTCCTGTTGGGGAAAAAAATGGAGAAGGTGATACTGGATAAGTTATTGTCAGAACTGGATAGGCTGGGACTTGAAATCATATATCAACATGCATATGTTGAAAACAGATCGATTACCACTTGTAATATGATGTTCTATAACAATATAATAACAGCTATGAATGAAAAATTGTGATGTAATGTAATTTATATACCTTTAACTTCAGCATTTGACAGGGTTATACACGTAACACTGATCAATAAATTAGTACAACTAGGTATCGATGTACTCTTGATAAGATGGATGGCTGCATGGCTTACAAATAGGACATGGCAAGTATCATACAGCAACTGGACAGGCAAAATCCTTGGTTGCAGTCAGGGTGCCCACAGGGCTCTGTCCTAGGCCCTTAATTGTTTAGATTGTATCTTTCATGCCTAATTTTTTTATCTGAGGTGTTCTACAGTTTATATGCAGATGACCTGAAATTGGGTAAACTGATTACAAGTGTTACAGATAATGCATGTCTGCAAAATAACTTGACTAAATTGACCATTTGGGCACAGGAGAATAATATGCTGAAAAATACATCAAAAACTAAGCATATGAGATTTGGTAGGCATAAATTGAAAGGTGAATATTTAATACAGCACACAGTGATTGAAACTGTAGACTCATTTAAGGACCTTGGTATATGGGTAGATTCAGCTATGAGTTTTTCTAATCATATCCACCAATTGGTTAATGATAGTTATAGAACTATAGGTTGTATAAAAAGATTTATAAAGTCTAGGAAATCAAACATAATGAAGTCATTGTTTGTTAGTTACATTAGACCCAAAATTGAGTATGGAATAACAATATGGAAACCCTATAAGAAAACAAGCATAGATAAACTGGAAAGAGTACAATGGAAATATGCCAAGGGTATCCATGGATGTGAAAAATTTAAGTTTTTATCAAAGAGTAAAACATCTGAATTTGTGCAGTGTATCTTACAGATATCTAAGAGGAGATCTTATTCAGGTATATAAGGCATTTAGGGACAACCACCTCTGGGAATGTTTGGGGTTATCAAAAAGTACTAAAGAATCATCAGACAACCTATGCAGGAGATTCTGTAGGAATGAGAAGTTTCTCTGACAGAGTAGCTGATGCATGAAACAGACTACCAAATTACATTAAAGCAAGTACTAGTTTAGATTTTTTAAAAACAGCCTGGGCGCTTATTACAGAAACAAGTGTTTTGGTATATTGGCACGCTAGAAGGGCATTAATGCCTGTGCTTGAAGTATTTGTATGTATGTATTTTCCTGACAAAAGTCTAGAATGACCTCCCCTTCTTTACCCGAAACCTTAAATCTAACAACGACCCAGAACAAAACTCTGTTCCTAAAGTGTATGAATTATTCAAGCATTACAGAAAGATGTTTGACTAAGCCATCTTTGATTCAGGGGACATTCAACCAAGCCAATTTAACTAAATGTTCTTGTTGAAACAGCTTTTGATGATATCTTTATTATTCCACTGACTTACGTTCCTAACAGTGTAATGCTGTGCTGTGCAAAGGACAGTATGAGACTGACCCTAACAAGCACACATAATGACTAAAACAAAACCAGCTTATTGTAACTGATCCCTGACCAAGATGGCTGCTTGACCCTAGACTTCTGGACAAAGACCGTCAAAAAG
This sequence comes from Protopterus annectens, assembly GCF_019279795.1. Classification (NCBI taxonomy): domain Eukaryota; kingdom Metazoa; phylum Chordata; order Ceratodontiformes; family Protopteridae; genus Protopterus; species Protopterus annectens. Next base: position 1,159,759,122 of record NC_056747.1, on the reverse strand, counting down.
AGTGAAAAATTAATTTTCCCATACGAAAATGGGGAAGGAAAAATCAAAATGGATGAACAAAAACAGGAGGAGCAGCTATTAGTAGGAACAATTGTGTTATTCAGCAAACTGTTAATAACCAGAGAAGACATCAGAGAGATGAAAAAACATAACAAAAGTGCAAAAGCATGTGATGGCACACTTCAAGGAGAAAATCTAGGATAGATATCAAAATGATAGGTATCCAGGAAAGAGTTACGGAGACAGACCTAGAAAAAAGCTATGCTCATAGGTTCATAGGTTCATAGGTTAGTACTAGGCTATCTGCCCTAGGGCATTTATAAGCCTAGCCAGAGTGTATGTGGCTTACACCACCCCTTAGGATGAGAATACTATGCCCTTTTAGGGTTTAGTTTACTATGCCTCTGTCTAGTAGTGACAAAGAGATGACCCCCGGGGTAAACCTACGATCTCCCAACCACTCGTCGAGATTTCTCTTGAATAGAGTCAGTGAGGGACTCTGCCTAACATGGACTGGGATTCTGCTTTTTTCCCACTTTTCTGAGAGTTAAAAAAGTTCAGTTACAGGCTTGCTGTTCCTGAACTGTTTGAAAGTTTCTGTGAGGCCATTTTTGCTTGGGCTGAAGGAGGGTCTCTGTGTTCATCAGTGGCAGTGACTAACATTGAGCAGCTTCCCTGCCCCCCGTAGAGGTGGTTACTGACTTGAAACTGTAGTTTTATTGGCCACTAGGGGTAATTTCCATAACTCCTTCATTTGTCCTCAGAGGAGTGGTTTAAGGCAGTAACTTGTAGTTTATTGGCCATTTTGGGTCATTTCCTGTCTTTTCCAGCCCCCTGCTATAAAGCACGCTTTAGCGCGCATTAGCGCGATTTAGCCCGATTTACGGAGTTGCTACCGTTGCACACTAGGGCAGTGCCGGTTAAGCAGGTTTAAACTATTCGGGCTACCTAAAGTCCACTCTTCAAATTTTCCCTTAAAACTACCTTCCTCGAACTATACTACTGATCTAATCAGCGTATCCTATAATTAAAAAGATCATCTCTACTTGACTCCAAGTAGACTATTCTCTATCTGTTAAACGTAGCACTTGCTCCTACAGTACTTATTACCTTGATACGGCACTCTTGTCATAGATAGTACCCCAAAAAGGCAACCCCCCATTTCTCGGTCACCCACATCCCCCGGAATCTTTTTTAAAGTTTTTTTTTGTCTATTCCTTCTAGCATGTCGAGGGATCAGTTGCTAGTGTCCTCTCCTGCTCAGCTGGTGAACCTGGGAATATTGAGGCAATGTTACAATTGCCTCATGTACACAGACAACCCTCTCCTCCTCCCACAAAACACAAATACATGCGAGATGCAACTATACGGCCAAACTGGAGGCTGAGCTCTCTCAACATAGGACTGGCAAGACCAGTCAGGAGGAGAAGGTTACCACACACACTATAGACCCAGTCTTACATAGTACCATTACAACCTCAAATCATACACATAAACACACAAAGACATACTCGGAGGCTCTGATCAAAAATCTACCAAAACAGCAGAGGCCACCAAAGCAGACACCCAAACAACCACCACCTCAGAACACAACACCTGCAACACATAGACCTCACAGTCAGAGTGTCAAACAGTCACAGCCCTTAAGGCCAAACACAATGCCAGACACACTAGTCATTGGTGACTCCATAGTCAGACACAATGACGCCCGCCACCAGACTGAGTAAGGAGAAGGTCACAGTAAGCTGCCTGTCGGGCGCTAGAATCCGCCACATAACGCAAGCACTCAGGTCTCTCAACAGCAGGTACAAATATGACTCAGTCATTGTCCACGCTGGTGTAAACGACCTGAGACGTACCTCCTTGGACTACATGAAAAGAGACATTGAGGAGCTCTCTGATTATGTAGCCCAGGCAGGTATGACCCTGACCTTGAGCAGTATCCTACCTTCACCAAGAATGATGCCACAATACAGAGATAAGATGATCAGCTTTAACAATTGGCTTAAACACTGGTGTCATTCAAAGGGGATCCAGTGTCTGTCTGCCTGGGATGACATGCTGGACAAGCCACGCTGCTTCGCAAGGGACGGCTTGCACCTGTCACCGCTGGGATTCCGGATATTGGCAAAGGCTCTTGCCACCCCCATAGTGCCTTTTTTAGGCATCGCTCAAATTCTGAACCTACCACCCTAGAACACAAAAAGGAAAAACTAAGGGTAATGCTGCTCAATGCCAGAAGTCTAAATCTCAAAATGCACGCACTCGAGGCCCTTCTCAGTATGGAGAACATCGATGTCTGTGCTGTGACAGAAACCTGGTTCAAGACTCCTGAGAGCACCCCAGCGCTATCAGGTTTTACCTCATATCATGCTCCGCCCCAAAATCCGGACAATACCAAGAAAGGAGGGGTATCCATATTCATCAAGGACACCCACACCTCAAGACTGGTGGCAACGCACGATGCATCGGAGACCATCCAGGTGCAATTAACCATAGGCAAGACTGCTCTGCAAATTGTAGCATGTTACAGGCCACCTCACAAACTCAGGAACCTCACATGGCCTTCCTGAAAACACTAGAGGGGATAAATGTATCACCAAACACCATCATACTAGGTGACTTCAATTACCCTAATATAGACTGGGAACACTACTCAAGCCCAAACACCCTAGCCCAAAAGTTCCTGGAATTCATAAACTCAAATGCCATGGAACAACTAGTCACCATCCCCACAAGAGGAGATAACATACTTGATCTCATCATCACGAACATGGGAGCACAATGTTCAACACCGGAGGTGTACCCCTCACTGGTGAGATCAGACCACAAACTAATCTCGCTGGAGGTCCTCATCCCACCCCCACCTGAAATAAAAAAGACCACAGTAAAGAACTTCTCAAAAGCCGACTTCACACTTCTAAAGACTAGTGTAGTCTCCTTTAAGGCCCCCGAGCCAGCGGAAAACAGTACTCAAGCCGCTGAATCACTTACAAATGCCTTCTACCAGCACCTGCAGGACTGCATGGATAAGGCAATCCCAAGCATAACAAAGACTCTTTGTACCAAAGGCAAGCGTCCAGTCTGGTGGACCCCAGCCATAAACAAACTCTACAACAAAAGGAGGAAGTTACTACAAGATAGAGCAAAATCCTTAAAAGGTAAGACACCCTTGACCATTATAAGTAAAAAACTAAGAGCTCTCATAAAATCATCCAAAGCAAATTTCGAGAGAAAAATAGCTAAAGACTCAAAAGACAATCATAAGGCCTTCTTTAGCTATGTTAGAAACCTGGGAGGAAACTCCCAGATATGCTCAGAGCTAGTTCAAAATGATGTGAAGATTACTGATCCTACAGACCTTGCCAACATACTGGCTGACAGGTTCAGTGCAAACTTCTCCCCTCCCCCAAAGGAGAGATATCTATACCAAACGATTGCAGCCCCCAAACATCTCCAGCGCCCAAGTGAGAACTGCTCTCTCCAAAGCAAAACACAGCATCCATGGGACCTGATGGTGTCCCCGGCTGTGTGCTCCATGAACTCAATGAGGAATTAAACCCACAGCTAGGACAGCTGTTTAATCAAAGTCTTACCTCTGGATACGCACCCAGGAGTGGCGCACTGCAACTGTGGTACCACTTCACAAAGGCGGTGCCTCCACCGACCCTGGAAATTACCGCCCATTAGCTTGACAAGCCTTATCTGCAAAGCCATGGAGAGGATCATAATGGACCTCATAAATAAAGACATAGGAATTTGCAGACTTTGGATCCAACCCAGTTTGGCTTTGTCAAAGGCAGATCATGCCTTTTAAACTTGGTTGACTTTTTCAAACAGTCACCAAAGCCATTGATGAGGGAAAGGCAGTCCATACAGCCTACCTCGATCTGGCTAAGGCCTTCGATACAATACCCCACTCGGGTATCATTGAAAAACTCATCAGCTTAAATGTCAACCCATACATCACAAGATGGGTTGCAAACTGGCTGAGTGACAGAACCCACAGGGTCAGAGTTGCTGGCGCCATGTCAGACTCAAAGCCTGTCACAAGTGGTGTCCCACAGGGCTCAGTCCTGGGCCCACTCTTGTTTGGCATCTACTTTTCAGAAGTACAAGCAAACACAGGAGGGTTATGGCTGACAAAGTTTGCAGATGACTGCAAACTGCGCCATAGTAGAAAACACATCTGACACAGATATCCTTCAGAAGGGTCTCACAGAAACGGATAACTGGTGCCAGAGCCACGGCCTAAAGTTAAATGCCAAAAATGCATAGTCATACCCTTTGGGAAAAACAAGGTTACCCTAGCTACCAAATAGGTGGCAATCCACTGAGCACAGAAGAAGTTATCAGGGACCTGGGGACCCAGGTTGATAGTAGTCTGTCATTCGACACCCATGTAGCTAAAGTAGTTAGGAAGACCTTCTACATTGCCCACCTTATCATGAAGGGATTCTCATCTAGATCAAGGGAGGTCATAGTCTCCCTTTACTCATCACTCATCAGACCAATGATTGAGTACAATGCCCCATTCGAATGTATCTGACCCGACACTTGCAGCAGCTGGAGAGGCCACAAAAGTTCCTCACCAAAAGGATAATGGGTCTCAAAAATCTGTCCTATGCTGCCCGACTGAAAGAACTCCAGCTCTATTCAGTCGCCACGCTTGCTCAGAGGTGACCTTTGCCTAGCATACAAGGCCATGTCAAACCCAGTTTTGATGAATATGCTTCACCTCACAAAATCTAGATCCATCAGAGCCACAAGGGCGGGAGACTTAAACCTTGACACGGCTATTAATAGGACGTGCTGAAGGGATAGATTCATCACCCAAAGACTCCCTGTGCTGTGGAACAAAATCCCGGTACATGTGAGGCAGAGCACCTCGCTGGCCTTGTTCAAGAGAAATCTTGACCAATGGATGGGAGATCGCAGATATACCCCAGGGATTACCTCAGTGTCACTGCTCGACAGAGGCACAGCAAAATAATGGGTATAGTTCCCCATACTAAAGGGGTGGCGTAAGACACAAAACGATGGGCTAGGCTTGTAAATGCCCTCGGGCAGATAGCCTAGTATGAACCTATGAACCTATGAACCTATGAATCTGTCCCTCCAGCACGTTCTATTTATTTCTGTGTTGAGGTTTAAGTCACTTGTTCTCGTGGCTCTGATGGATTCGGATTTTCTTTTTTTTTTTTTTTCAAAACAAGTTTATTGTTTTAACATATAAGAGAAATATCATAACAATTTTATACAAATAATTAAAAATAGGTATTATTATAATATTCAACAAAACAACTAAAGTATTTACAAAGACATCCACTACAATCAGATCAATTAATTAAACTAAAATACTGTGCTATTGAAATTAGAATTTTTTTAACAAATTTTGTAAATTATCCCATACAATAAAATGTGATGTTTTTCTAGTTGTTCTCATTCTAATTGTGCTTATTTCCATATGACACATTATATTCATAACATTTTTAAATTCATTGAACGAAGGAGGTGTATCTGAAATCCAATTTCTAGTTATTATTTTCCTAGCCACTGCTAGGATAGACCATAACAAGGGAAGCTTAATCTTTTAACACATTGAGGTACAGGTGTGTTGAATAATATAAGAGACTTAGAAATAATGAAATTATCTGTAAAAAGAGCCTGCAAAAATTCATTAATTGACTTCCAGTATTCTTTCAACTTCATACAGTCATAAAACATATGAGCCCAGTCAGCATTAATTTCTACATTACATCTCTTACATAGATTATCTTTATTATTAATTTTATTCATCATCATAGGTGTATAAAAAGATCTATGTAAACATTTCCATGTATAAAGTCTCCAGACAATGGAAGATGTAGTTCTATAAGCAGATTCCAATATATATTGTTTATCTTGTTGAGTTGGTGGGTCCCCATTAATAGAGGTGAAATAATTCCAGTATGAATCTACACTGTAAAAAGTTTCTTGTCTGATAATTTTATGTATATATGAAAGTTTACCTTTATCAGAAACTTTATGCTGTAAATTTATTATCAAGTAATCAATCAGTTTTGGAATAGATTCTTTAACTGTTATAGACATTAGATCTATTCTATCAATGAGATGTTGTCTAAAGATCTGAACCTCTAACCAGCAAGTTTCTCTTAGATCAAATTCTTGTTTTAAGAAATCTAGATTTTTAACTTTATTATCAGATATCAGCTGATACCAGTACTTTAGATTATTATCTATAGCTAAATGAGCTCCTTCAGAAGTAGATGACATAAGCATACCCTGAGTATAAATTATAGGGAATACAATAAAATTCCATTCCCTATACTTAGGGTGCATGAATATAAAGTTACGATAACTAATAATAATATTTAATGGGTAACAGACCATATGTTTAGGTGTAATAGGTGAAGTACAAAATTCCTTTAGCAACCACAACATGGAGTTATTTATAATCATATTTTTATGTGTTAAGGAGATTTTCATGAAGTGCATACTAATTAGCTCCCAATAATCTTTCCATTTTGACATATGACCGGTCTATTAATAAAGTAATAACTGTTATAATAGAAGAGATAATATATAAATTAAAGTCTGGAAAAGAAATACCCCTTGAGAGCAGCTATTAGTATGTTTCTTTAATGAAATCCTAGGTCTATTAGGTGCCCATAAGAAATTTAACATTAGTGTATTCAGTTTCTTGATAGTTATTTTTGTAGGTGAAAGTATTATTGATTGTATTAAGTATAAAATCTTGGGGAATATTATCATTTTAATAATTGTAAGTCTCTCCTCCATAGTAAAAACATATTATTCCAGGTATTAAAAATATTTTGTATATTAAGAAAACAGGTATTATAGTTATTATATATAATAGATTTAATATCTTTAGATAGTATTATACCTAAATAAGTTATCTGACCTGAGTTGGGTACATATTTAGTAAAATCACTAATGAGAGTATTTTTTCGTGTATATATAGGTAGTATTTTAGTTTTTCTTCATTGAATATTAAACCAGAAATACTTTTAAAATTCATCATTTTATCAAATAAAGACTGCATAGAAGAATTAGATCCTGCTGATGTAATTAGAACATCATCTGCAAAAAGTTGAATTTTTGATGTTGTATTTTCTTCTATTTCAAAACCCTCTATGTCAGTACTGTTTCTAATCAAATTAGCCCAAGGCTCCATTACTAAAGTGAATAATAGTGGAGAAAGTGGACATCCTTGCTTTGTACCTTTAAGAATGGGTATTTTTGTGAAACATATGTTCCTACCTTAATATAAGCCAGCGTTCCTTTGTATAAATGCTCAATTAAATTTACAAATGCATCAGAGAAATTTGTGCATTTCAGTAAGGTAAACAGATAGTCCCAACTTACTGAATCAAATGCTGAACCTATATCAAGACTAATAAGTGTTAAATCTTTCTTTTTCCTATTTGCAAAATCAATTAATGTTAAAGTTCTTCTTATATTATCAAAAGTATTTCTATTTACAATGAAGCCCGTCTGATCTATGTCTATAATGCCGGGATAATTGTCTTCAATCTATCAGCAAAAATACTCATAAACATTTTATAATCAACATTAAGTAATGAGATGGGTCGATATGAAGAACATCTAGTTGGATCTTTATTAGGTTTTAAAATTGGTGAAATAAATGTATATTGCCAAGATGGGGGTTATTAACTCAGTTTGGGCCAGAATAAAAACCTTATGTATTAATGAATATGTAGTTTTAGAAAGGATTTTATATATCTCTGGTATAATACCATCATTACCGGTGCTTTGTTTGATTTAAGCTTATTTATTTGTGTAATAACTTCTGTATATGAAATACTCTTGTCCAATAGTTTAATCTGTTGTTTATTAAGCTTTTTATTCATGTTTGTGGTTATAAACTCCTTTATTTTATCTTTAGGTTCCATGTTAATGTTGTTATGGTTAATCTTGTGAAAGTGATTTCTAAATTCATCCAGTATTTCTGGTATACTAGAAACATTCTTCTTTTCCTTAGAGAAAAGATTTCTTTGATATGGTTTTGTTTATTCAATCTTTTGTTTTATTTTTAAGTCTATGTAAGTATTTGGGGCTTATTGAATAAGACAAAAACTTGTATTTCTCTAAAGTTATTTTAACTTTATGAGTTAAAATTTCTTTGTATTTCTCATTTAGTTTGTTTATTTCTTCAATAACTTTCTTGTCCATAATATTTTCTTTATTATTATGCTTATAAGAGTCCAGTTTACTTTGAATATCTAACAATTCCTTATCCCAAGATTTCCTTTTGTTATTATACCATCTGATACTTTGTCCATATAGATATGATTTTAAGGCATCCCAAACATAGACAATGGAGACTTCAGGAGTATTATTTATGTCTAGAAAATGTTGTACTTCTGAAAGTATATATTCTTTATAGTCTTTTAGCTGAGTTAAGTATGCTGGTATCCTTTGATCTGAAGATTATGAGTATTTTTTATCATGAATTCAAAAACAATTGAGTTATGATCAGATATAGGACATGAAATGGTTTTGGAATTAATTAAATCTGTTACCATCTGGTTAGAAATAAAGACCCTATCTATTTTTGAATAAGTTTTGTATCTGTTAGAAAAAAAGGTGTATGGTAATGATTTTGACTCTATCTGATTATTAATATCATCCAAATGATAAGAATTAGCAAAATCATTTAAATGTTTTGCATTAGATGTAATTCTTCTTTTCTTTATAGTGGTAGTATCACTTTCATGTAGTATACAATTAAAATCACCAGCTAAAATTATATGCCCTCTAGAGAATGCTATGATCTTATCAATATGATGTTTCACTGTATTAATACCAATTCCAGGTATCCAATATACATTAATTAAAGTGTAAGTCTTCCCATTAATTTGTATTGTAACCATACAAAACATTCCTTTGTCATCCTGATAAGACTTAATGGTTTTAGGAATGGGCATACTTTTATTCCATAAAATAGCCACTCCTCTTTTTCTGAGTGTGCTCTGAACTAACCAATACTGTATACTTATTAGTGGCTAGTTTATCAATATCTTTTTCAAGAGATGGGTTTCTTGCAGGAAGACTAGATTGGCCTTGTGTAGATTAATGTATCTTATTAGGCTTGCCCTTTTACACGGATTATTCAATCCATTAATGTTTAAAGAAATTCCTTTTAAAGATGTCATTTGGCATTTTAAAACTCAAGAATCTTATGATCGAAATAACAAATAACCAGATAAATAATGTTACATCTCCTCTTTTAGGTGTACCTTTAAATATAGCTGTATTTATTAAATCTCTTATGGGATTTTGTATAGGATTCAATTTTGTTTGTAGTGACAATGAGTGTACAAAATATATTGTGGATGTCAAAACTATATACATATAACAATGAACAAGTGAAAATAATGTAAGGATTAAACCTTGCATCCCGCCTGAGTTGAAAACTCCAACTTAGAGCAGTATTTACTACTCAAGTTAACCCCTACCCTAAGCAGCAGTACCTCAGCTACCACCTTATCAATTTAATACTAGTTATATTTAACTGAGGTTAACAGTTTTCAATTCAATTATCTATCAAGACAAAACTACACATTTGGTAAAACAGCATCATATAAACTAAAATAAACTTTTTTTTTTTTTTAAACTGTTCATACTATTATATAGATCTATGTAATATATAACACTTGTATTCTAATAGCATTCAAATAATCTTAATGTTAGAAATCAAGAGGAGAGAAAATTATGTTCTAACATTCATTTAAATCAAAAACTTTGGCTAATATGATTCAGACATTACATGCATTAAGATGCATCTATTTTCTGTCATGTGAATTCTATCAACAGCTTCCAAAAATCTTGAATTGTTTGTATATGAGCATTTACTTAAACTCATTATTGTCAATAGAGTAAAATATTGTATTCATAAAAATTATTATAAATCATATTGCATAGTTATGCAGATTCTCAGAAACACCTGCGTTATTACCTAAAAAAAAAAAAAAAAGCCATCACACACATAAACACAGACACACACACATACATATACACACACACACACACACACACACACACACACACACACACACACACACACACACACATACATATACACATACACATATATACATACATACACACACACACACACACACACACACACATATATATATATATATATATATATATATATATATATATATATATATATATCTGATCTCACTGAGTTGTGTCTTTGTAGAGCACAATCCTACTTGCTGTCCCTAGAATAAATCTGTCTGCTTTATACAAAATAATGCACAGCAAACACATATTAGTAACCAGATTTTACAATCATGCTAACCTACTGCTTTACAATATATCACATGACATTTCTTCCAGAATAGAGTTATAAGATTATTTATGCTTGTCAATCAGATGAATTAAATGAGTTATAGTAAAGTATATGTTTGGGACACAAGTTTTAACACAGATTATTATGCTACTGTTAAGTAGATTTTCAAAACATTTAAATAAATGTTTCATTTTCTATGCCTTCTAAAATAAGATATTTACTTGCTACAAGAAACTACATCATCTAAACTCATCATAACTGACATATTTTATGAATAGAGTATTTTTCCTGAATCTGTGGTGTGTCAGTGTGATAACCTTGTCAATGTTTATACTAACTGCTTTCAGTTTCTCTGTGAAAATTCTGTGAGTGAAGCTTCTGAGGAAACTCATGGACACTATGCATGAGACAGCCCACATCCCAGATTGTCTCCTTAACATTTTGGGAAACTTATTAAAACTTGTGGCAAACATTCATTTTGTCAATAGAGTAAAATATTGTATTCATAGAAATTATTATAAATCATATTAGATAGTTATGCAGATTCTCAAAAAAAAGCCATCACACTCACACACACACACACACACATACACACACACACACATACACACACACACACACACACACACACACACACACACACACATATATATATATATATATATATATATCTGATCTCACTGAGTTGTGCCTTTGTAGAGCACTGTCCTACTTGCAGTCCCTAGAATAAATCTGTCTGCTTTATACAAAATAATGCACAGCAAACACATATTGGTAACCAGATTTTACAATCATGCTAACCTACTGCTTTAAAATATATCACATGACATTTCTTCCAGAATAGAGTTATAAGATTATTTATGTTTGTCAATCAGATGAATTAAATGAGTTATAGTAAAGTATATGTTTGGAACACAAATTTTTAACACAGATTATTATGCTGCTGTTAAGTAGATTTTCAAAAACATTTAAATAAATGTTTCATTTTTATGCCTTCTAAAATAAGACATTTACTTACTACAAGAAACTACATCATTTAAACTCATTATAACTGACATATTTTATGAACAGAGTATTTTTCCTGAATCTGTGGTGTGTCAGTGTGATAACCTTGTCAATGTTTATACTAACTGCTTTCAGTTTCTCTGTGAGAATTCTGTGATTTGAAGATTCTGAGGTAACTCAAGGACATTGTGCATAAGACAGCCCACATCCCAGATTGTCTCTCTTAACATTTTGGCGGGAAACTTATTAAAACTAGTGACAAACATTCATTTAGCAGTGTAAATGCATCTAAACATGACAGAACCTCCACAATGTATTCCACAGATCATCACAGCCTCTATGCAAGTGAAATTAAACTCAAAATTACCAACAAGTAATAAAACACAGCATTCTTCTCCCAACTCAATTTTCATACAAATCCTATTATTCACTGTGCCCACACAGTCAAAAGCATTTCTATATATTAATAAAGAAAAGAAAAGAGAGTAGAAAATAAAAGGGAGTGAGGCAGAAATAAAAAAATGTAAGAGAAAGCTGTAAGAAGTATATACAATGGAATGTCACTTACCGTTTATATTAATAGAGTTAAAAATAAAACATATTATTTACTCTTATTTAGTTCTGCTTATTATTAGTTAAAGCATGATAGATTATTTACAAACAAGCATAAGCAGTATAATCAAGAAAGTATAATTAGAAATAGCATTTAAAGAACTTATAAACTTTTACAAGAAATAAATATGTTATTATTCTATAAATGATATTTTCATTACTGTTCTCTCCCTGCCCTCCCCCACCCTTTACCCACTACATAATCTAAATAGAATGTCATTGTTTAAACAAAGAAAATAATAAAAGAAGAAGGAAAAAAAGGTAAAGATAAAAAAATGTATCAAATTACTAACCTTACTTTTTTCAGAAAGAAAAACAAATCGAGTCACAGCCTGCCATTAAATCCTCAGGCATTTTGACTAGTTATGAAACAAAACATTTCTTTGCACATAGAGAATAACTTTGATTAAATATTTTCCAAAATATTTGTGGCTTTCTGGAAATGCAGGAACTATATTCAAAAGATTAATAATGAACTAAAATGATGAGAGAGAAAAACATATAACAAATCATTTGTTTTTAGTCTCTTCTTCTTCTCTGAAGTCTTCCAGGAAGCTTCAGTTGCCAATCTCTTTAATGAAGAACTAGCCCATTCCATTTCTTCTATTTTATCCAAAATCCTTTTTCTTTGACAAACAGTAAAGCAGAGTCTAAATCATCGAAGACCTTAGGACCATCAGGAAGGAAGATTTTAAGCTTGGCAGGAAACAGAAGGTATGTTTTAAACTGTGCTTATTTAAGCTCCCTTATTAGTGGCAGAAAAACTTTTCTTTTAGCAATTATCATGGAAGAATAGTCATTGTCAAAACGCACAGTTGTCTCATTAAACTTAACAGGAGCTTTAGCCCAAGCAGATTTAAGAACCATCTCTTTATCAAAGATGATAGAAATCTAACTATAACTGATCTAGGATAGTTTTTGTTAGAGTTAGTATTAGCTATAGATCTATGTGCTCTTTCGATACCAAAAGAGAATGCTTCTGGTAAATCTAAAGTTTTAGGGAGCCATGTTGTTAAAAAGAAGTAATATTGTTACCTTCAATATTTTCTGGCAGTCCAAAAATCCTAATGTTATTGCGCCTAGATCTATTTTCCAGGTCATCCAGCTTTGTTTGTAAATGTGTATTTTGTTTCAGCAGAAACTCAATGTTGATTTCCTGTTCTTGTATTTTATTTTCCATGTCATTCACAGCTTCTTCTATGCCTGTCATCTGGATCTTCTGTTGTTGCAGGTCCATATGTAACAAGTCTATTTGTTTTGTAGTTTTTCTATGAAAGTGTCTATTTTAGTATCCATTTTATCCATCTTAGCAGTAAGTTGCTGGACTATAATTATCAGAGACTGAAGTTCTTTCTTGATGCTGGAGTCTTGAGAATTTGTCTTACTGGAACTCATTTCAGACTGATAAACTGACAGGAAAATTTCCAAAGTAATTTCTGACAGGAATATTATTAAGATTTCCTTTCTTTTTTAGATATAGTTCAAGAACTATATAAAACAAACATATTTAGAAAGAAAATTACTTCAAGAATTAATTTTTTAAGTAATTAATTCCTGTCAATGTAATGAAATTGGTGGAGCTGAAGAAATCTGCTGCTATCCTGTGTTCATCCTTGGCCACGCCCACCAGATTCGGATTTTCTGAGGTGGAGCATGTCCATTAATTCAGGATTGGACATGGCCTTGTACGTCAGGCACAGATCACCTCTGAGTAGGCGGTATGCGACTGAATAGAGCTGGAGTTTTTTCAGTCGGGCAGCATATGACATATGTTTAAGACCCTTTATCCTCTTGGTGAGGAACTTTTGGGGTCTTTCCAACTGCTGCAGGCGTCGGGTGAGATACATCCCAAATGGGGCATTGTACTCAATCATTGGCCTGATAAGAGAAGAGTACAGGGGCACAATGACCTCTCTTGATCAAGATGTGAAACCCTTCATGATAAGGTGGGCAATATAGAAGGTCTTCCTAACCACTTTGGCAATGTGAGTGTCAAATGAGAGGTTACTGTCAACCTGGGTCCCTAGGTCCCTGATTACCTCTTCCGACTTAATGGATTACCGCCTATATGGTAATTTGTCGGTACCTTGTTTTTCCCAAAGGGTATGACTATACATTTTTGGCGTTTAGCTTAAGGCCATGGCTCTGGCACCAATTATCCATTTCTATGAGGCCTCTCTGAAGCATGTTTGTGTCCGCTGGAGTATCAATTATGGCGCCCAGTTTGCAGTCATCTGCGAACTTTGTCAGCCACAATCCTCCTATGTTTGCCTGTACCTCGGAAAAATAAATGCCGAACAAGAGGGGTCCCAGGACTGAGCCCTGTGGGACACCGCTTGTGACTGGCTTAGAGTCTGACATAGCTCCAGCAACTCTGACCCTGTGGGTTCTGTCCTTGAGCCAGTTTGCAACCCATCTTGTGACATATGGGTTTACATTTAAGCTGGTGAGTTTGTCTATGATGCCCGAGTGGGGTATTGTGTCAAAGGCTTTTGCAAGGTCAAGGTAGGCTGTGTGAACTGCCTTACCCTCATCAATGGCCTTAGTGACGGTTTCAAAATAGTCGACCAAGTTCAGAAGGCAGGATCTGCCCTTGACAAAGCCAAATTGGGTAGGATCCAATGTCTGTAGGTCCCCAATGTCTTTGTTTATGAGTTCCATAATGATCCTCTCCATAGCTTTGCAGACCAGGCTCGTCAGGCTTATGGGGCTACAAGACAGATTTATGCTACAAAATATGCCAGAGCCAATAACAGAGAAGATATGCAGAACTGAAAAGAACATACACCCAATCAGGTTGAGGGAAAGTCCTTTTTCAGGAAATGGGAACAGGTGAGGAGGGAGGTGGAAATCATAGGAGAAGATTTCACTGTAACAGTAGATCCACAGAAAGACAGACTATTCATAGGCAAGAATGCAACACTAAAACGAAACAGATTCCACAGAGAAATGTGATAGATTGGGGATAGAAAGACATAAGACTATCTTGCCTCATATTTTTGGTCTGTTCCTCATAAAATCTGTGGTTTTCTGACAAATCACTGAGGATTGAAGTCACTAAATAATGACATACATTTGACTTTCAGATTTCATATGTTTTAGAAAATGCTTGCTAACATGATTCCTGTTATTCTAGCACATTTCTAAGTTTATAAAACCAATGTTTAAAATATGTCCCTATTATTTTAGGTTTTGTCCAGATCTCTGCTCTGCTAAGAGGTTAAGAGGTATTATGGAGAAAGAAAGAAACATACTGAGAATAAAAAGAGTATGTGTTTGAGGAACATTCCAGTGCTTTCTAATCAGGCTAGACAGATTCCTACAAAGAGGGATTATACTAGGGGACTTAGAAAAGTGAAGACAATGTGAAATATCCGTCATGCAGCAGTAGTAATTAAAGTTCAAATTATAAAAGGCAGATAAGGAAGCAATGGGTGGGGTAGGTAAACTATCAATGGAAGGAACAGGAGAATTAAGAGGAACTGCAGTGAGAGTAATTACAACTACAATATAGGAAAACGAGGATAGGGGAGGGCTGATGGAAGAGTAGCAGGAAGGGTAAAATGTCAGTCAGAGGGAACATAATGAGAAGAGACAGGTGGAGATGAAAGAAGGCAAACAGGAAGACAGAGGAAATGCAACAGCAACTGGCAGAAATACAAATAAAAGGCCCAATGGAAGAGGAAGGGAAAGGTTGTGTCAAGATAAAGGAAAACATATAAGAGTAGAACTAGAGATGAAAATCAGAATAGCCTTATATAGAACAATGATATTGGAGGGATTACTGGTGATTAGTCTGAAAGTCATCAGAAAACCCCCTGGCAAAAAAATGTACCAAAAAGTAAAAAGATCTTTATAAAGGTGATAAAGATCTCCACTAGGGGGATGAAGGGTGATGACAAGAGGATAAAGGAGTTTTTTAAGGAATTCTGCAGGGAGATACAGGGAAATGGTGAAGAGCAAAGGGGTGAATGGGAATAGGAAGAAAAAGAGAAGAGACAAAAAATAGGGATAAAGTAGGACCACGGACCACGGACACAGAGATAGCAGAGAAAAGGATTACATTGGAAATATTCACATTGAAGAAAAGGAAAACAGAAATTCTATAAGTGGAGAGAAAACGTGAAAATATTAAGTGAGATATATATATATATCTATAATATACAAGAGTGCTGTGCTGACCACCGCTGGTACCCCAGCAATAGCAAATGCCAGCATCAGAAATGTCAGCATGTACCAACATTTTAGTTATCATTTTTATAGTGAACAAAGTGGCAGATCAATAGAAATGCTGTTAGCACTTCAGTCATGTGGAATATACCGGACTAGGCTCAGAAATGTAAAAAATTATGGGATGCATGACCTTTTAAAATGAAAAAGCTATATACACCTCTTAAAGAGGCAATGGCTGCAGTTCATATTTACAATATATATATATATATATATATATATATATATATATATATATATATATTTATATATATACTACTGAAAACTTCTGAACTGTTAAAAACAAAAACAAAAAACCAAGGAATAGACGCTGAGGCAGAACTGTTATTTGCTGAGTGCTTTCGTTCACTTTATTGATAACAATCAAACGTCATCAGAGCAAAATGTAATGTTTTTGCAGTACTGTGTGAGCTTTAAATAGTCTTACTGGTATAAAAAATGCTTCACTATGATTGGTAGATATACTACGTTAATGCAGTAATATTTGGACTAATGAGAGACACTGCTGTAAACCAAAAAGTTTTATGGGTTGGGAGGGTGGCCTAATGGTTAAGGTGTTCGCCTTACAAATGCATAGTGCAGGGTTTGATTCTCATAAGGGATAATTGGCTAGGCTTAAAATGGCTCGCAAGGGCAGTTAGCTTAGTATGAACCTATGAATCTGCTAACATCCTGCCACTAGGGGGCATGCCATAACTTTTTAATTGTACCACTTTAATGCACTAAAGTAAAAGTATGGGTTATCGATGAATAGTTTATTTTGTATTTTTTTTTATAGTTTTCTGCATACCTTCTAAGTTTTTTCTACTCATCCTGATATTTTTAGTTTATTGCTGGAAACACTGTTTGATAAATCCTGCTCTGTTTAATTCTGTGTGTTGTTTTTACCACATCTACCTTTCTCATGATTTTTGATGATCTGCTCCTTTTTCTAAATTCTTCTTAGACTGATACTTCTTGTTTGAATTGCTTTATAATTTTCTCTATGTGATATTTCCATGGTGGCAGTCTACTTGTTCCTTTCTTTGGTTACTCTACATTTTTGGGGTAACACATTATCTATTATTAGTTTAGTTGCACAGTAATATATCCTATTTATTTGTGTTATATTGCATGAATTTCTCTTAAAAGTTCTGAATGCTGTGTTCTTCTGTTTTTCCAGTCTTCTAATATTTGGGTCTTATTCACCTTCTATAATCTGTTTCTTTTATCGTTCTTAATACGTCCATCCATCTCTGTTAACTCTAGCAGGAATTCCCTTTTATTGTTTTCTTGTGAACTGAGAGTAATATTTGGGTCTTATTCACCTTCTGTAATCTCGCTAATGTCATCCGTAACT
>NC_056747.1:1159723566-1159741088 GCF_019279795.1 Protopterus annectens | reverse complement strand
ACATTAGGCCAAGACAAAACCATCATTTTATAGCATGGAATGAAAATATCGCAGTGGAATGCTGGGAAATAAGAAATATCAACTTCCTAGCATGGTCTATGGAAAACGTAACATTTTAAAGAGCCAGTGTTGATTTGTATGTGTCAAATACCTTTACAGTCCTGGATAACCCATTGTTTGTTTAATTATTCAAATTCTGAGGTTGCTTTATCTTAAAGCTGAGTGTGGCAGTAAATCTTTTCTTTAAAAGATTACACTCATCTAAGATATAGGGAATTTCGGAGTGAAAATAGCTAAGCGTGATGGTATAGATGTACAATCCCTATGATGGGGATCAGGAACTCTCCCTGCATAAAAAAAAAATGTTTTTTTTCGAAAATGTGTGTAAGTGTCAAATTTTATTTGAGACCACTGTTTTAGCTTTTGGCATTCTGGCAACAATATTTACTGACACAGAACAAGGGGTGAGGAAGCATACTCTACCCCTTGTATACATGTGTTGGTATCTATGGGAAGGTCTGTGCATATAAATTCAGCTAATCAGTGGTGGTTTGGTGTTGGCAATAGCAATAATTTACTGACCTTATTAGAGTTGTCTTTCTAGTTGTACATACATGTATAAATGTAGTTTATACATGTAGTGTGTGTGTGTGTGTGTGTGTGTGTGTGTGTGTGTGTGTGTGTGTGTGTGTGTGTATATATATATATATATATATATACATATATATATATATATATATATATATACATATATATATATATATATATATATATATGGATCTACTTTCATTGAATAAAAGTACAATCCACCGAATTTAACTTACTTGACCTTAATCCACCAAAACTCCACTTAAACAAACCAACGAACTTCTGAATTTGTTTCATAGGGAAAGGAACCGCTTGACCACCATAGTGAACTGTGCCCTCTCCCCATGTAGTGCGATCTTGGAGTTGGTATGGTGGGCTTAGTTGTTTTCTGTTTCATTTGGTTTCCCTTGTAGTCAAGTGGGTCCTTTCCCTTTTTTAATTTTTCCAAATATTTTGGGTTTCTAATACCGTGATGGGAATGGACCCCATTCCTAAGTCAAAGTACAATTAAAGTTCATGAAATTAGTATTGTTTCACTCTTTGATGTCAACCAGTAGTGCTCATCGCAGCACCAGCAGTGTGCCAAATAATGACTCCTTCTGCAATTCATATGGAGTTACATATATTGGAAACATATCTATATATGATTGTAGACTCTTTTTTATAAGATCCATTGCTCCTACTACTATCGGAACTATCTGGGTATCTCTCTTCCGCACTGCTCCTGTTTCTGCCTGCAAATCCTGATATTTTATGATGTTGTGTCTCTCTGTACATAGGACATTGTAGTCACTGGTGTGGCGATTTCAATGATCAATGCTACTTTTCCTGGACCATTATATATAGTTTTCTAGCATCGATCTTTGGAACTGCTGGTAATGGATGACCCCATGTGATTTAGACTATCATTTTCTGTTATGCTTTGTGGCTCATATTTCAAGTCTTTTTCAGCCATTTCAATACCATAATGTTTGCAGAATCCCCAGTACGACAGTCTCGCAGCATTATTATATCTTTCAGTATACAGTCTTTCTGCCATTAGTATGTTACAACCAGCAACGAGGTGTGCAACTGTTTCCAATTCTGTTTTACAGAACCTACATTTGTCTGTTTCTGCCACATGTTCAATGGACTTTGTAAACTAACATGTACATAGCCCACTATCTTGGGCCACCAATATTAACCTTATATCTCTTGGTTTAAATTTACCTCTCCTTAACCATTCCTGTGTTCATTTCTGATCAACATGAGGTCCTTCCAGAAGTTTTCTATAGTTGCAACTATACTTATGCATTTTCCACATTTCTTGCCTTCTCATCTGGTCCTTCACCTTATATTCTTTCTTTTGTTTTTTTGACACATTCGGTTGTTGCCTGATTTTTATCTACTTGTGGTTTGATTTCCATTACTGCTTCATGCCGATATGCTTCTTCTAGCCTAAGCAGGGAAGTCATCTTAGAGTTATTCTCCTCATGTGTCAAAATTTTCACTATGTTTAGGTCTTGTGAGGTCAGCAGATATGTGTAGAGTTCCATGATTGCAGATCTATATATGTAATTAATTTCAAGGACACACATCCCTCCTTCAGAATGGGGAATATATAATCTTGGTAGGCACTGATTTTTATATATCATTTGGTGAGCATGAATCATCCTTCTTGTTTTCCTATCTAATCTATCCAACACATTTTGGGGCCAGTCAGTCACTCCAAAACTGTAAGTTAGGACAGGAACAGCAAATTGGTTTATAACTTTAATTTTGTTCCTAAATGTCAATGTTGTTTTCAAGATTAATTTAAGTCTTCTAAAGTACTCCTTGCCAAGTTTTATTCACATTTGTTCATGTTTTATTGCTGATCCTTCATCAATTCCCAAATATGTATACATTCCCTCTTGCTCAAGTTCTTTTATATCACATTCTTGTCCCAAACTGATGTTGTCTTGGTGCTGCAGTTTCCCTGCTTTAAAGTTTGGTTTTCCACATTTGTCAAGACCAAATAACATTCTTATATCATCTGAAAAAGTTTTGATTTCAGATCCTCATCTGATGAGCTATAGATTTTTAAATCATCGACAAAGAGAAGATGAGAAGTCTTTGAACTTTTTTGTTTTTAGGAGCCAAATTACAGCCTTGGCCTAAGCTGTTAAGTAGACAGTTTAATTGGTTAAGGACAAGGCAGAATAGTAGCAGGGACAGAGAGTCGCCCTAGTATATCCCCCTTTGAATTTTTATCCCTGGAATAATAAGCTGTCCTTTATCTAATTTTAGCCAATTAGTGTAGGGTGTATCTTATACATTTTAAGCACTCTTTTATCCATGAATGTGGGATACTATCAAATGCTTTTTTGTAGTCAGTTCATGCCATACTTAAATTCTTCCCCTTTTTACAGTTCTCCACTATGATTTTATTTAACAACGGATGATCCTTTGTTCCATATGACTTTCTTTTATTGCCCTTTTGTTCTATTGCCATAATTGAGTTTTCTTCTAAATGATTATAAACTCTGTTGGCATCAATTCCATTGTATAGTTTATACGTCATTTTAGGCACGTTATTGGTCTATAATTTTTAGGGTAGCTTGCAGGTTTACTCTTAAGTAGGAACATTATTTTTTATTGTTGTTGGCCAGATTGGTGTCTGTTCGGAGTGCACATATAAATAATTCTTACTCATGGCTAAATCTTCATGCAAAGATGTTACTAGTTTTAACCAGAAGTTAGGTACTGCATCTGGGCCTGGGGTTTTCCAATCAGAAGCTTTTCTTATCTTTGTTTCAGTCTCTCTGGATGTTACTTCATCCAATTTCATATGTTGTGCCTTTAAACTTCTTATTCTTTCTTTTACTTCTTCTATCCATTTAGCATCTTCCACAGGATCATCATAGATAAGTTTCCAAAATGTATCTATTTCTTCTTTTTTTTTTGGTGGTCTTTCAGTTCCTTTTACCTTATTTCCCAATTCTCTATAAAACTTTTTTGAGTCGTCAATAAATTACTTATGTTGTATTTTTCCTTTATCTTTATCTGCGTATCTTCTAAGTTTTTCCACCTGTGCTGAGATTTTTAGTTTGTTATTTGCAATAATGCATGATAGATTCTGATCTGTTCTAATACCGCGCATTGCTTTTATCATGTCTGTCTTTCTAAGAATTATTGTTGATGTGTTTCCTCTTCTATATTCTTCTAACAGTGACACTTCTTGTCTTAGTTGCTTTATAATTTTCTCTATTCAATACTTCCATGATGGTATTCGATTTCTCTCCTTTCTCTTCCTCAATAGCCTGTGTTCTTGTGGTAGGACTTTATCAGTTATTAATTTAGCTGCACAGTAATATATCTTGTTTGTTTCTGTCATATTCATGGATCTCTATGGACAGTCCTAATTACTGTGTTCATTTGTTTTATCAAACTTCTGACTTTTTGGGTTTTATTGACCTTCTGCAGTCTATTTCTTTCATTGATCTTAATATGTCTATCTAAGTCTCTTAAGTCAAGCAACTCTTCTCTTAACTCGGTTTCTTCTAAACTGAGGGCACATTTTTTGTTTTTCATTTCCTATGGGCATTCTATAGAAAGTTCTGTTACAAGTTCCTGTGGCACATTCTCTTCAATTTCATCCTGTGCTATTCATTGCTCTGTCATATAAGAACTCACTGGCCTATCAGTCCTCATCATTAACTGCATCAGAGTTTACA
The DNA here is from genome assembly GCF_019279795.1 of Protopterus annectens. Classification (NCBI taxonomy): domain Eukaryota; kingdom Metazoa; phylum Chordata; order Ceratodontiformes; family Protopteridae; genus Protopterus; species Protopterus annectens. Next base: position 1,159,736,805 of record NC_056747.1, on the reverse strand, counting down.
CAGTTTCCTGTTCCTTTCCTTGCTGTCCAGTTTCAAGTTAACATTTATACTGGTTTTCTGTGCAAGACTCCAAAATATCTTCATATGGCACCTGACCAATTGCTTTTCATTCCACTGGTTTCCTCTTAATTTGGCCTTCCATTGCTCTATCCTGTTGTGGTGCTTTCTGAATTAGATTTTCTACACTGAATCCTTCACTTTGCAGGTACTCCATAACCTCAGTTTCTATTTCTTTAACTTCTCCATTACTGATCTCCTTTCTACTTTTCCTCTTTGTCTTCTTCTTCTTTTTTTTTTTTTTTGTATTGTAAAGTTTTCCATGTCTGGATTCCTTTGGCTTTATTTCTCTTCAAATATCTTTGGTGTTGCTCTTTTTGTATTGATTAGTTTTGTTTTCTCCTTTGGATAGATAGTACACCATATTAAATGCCTTTTTAATTTCTCCAAGTCTTTTGGGTTTCTAATACCATGACGGGAATGGACAACATTCCTATGTCAAAGTATGATTAAAGTTCATGAAATTAGTATTGTTTCAGTCTTTGATATCAGCCAGAAGTGCTCTTCGGAGCACCTGCAGTGTGCCGAGTAATGACCCCTTCTGCAGTTCGTATAGAGTTACATGAATTGGTAACATATCTAAATATGATTGTAGATTCTTTTCTATAAACCCCGTTGCTCCTACTACTATTGCAACTGTCTGGATGTCTTTCATTCTCATTGCTCTCATTTCTGCCTGCAGATCCTGATATTTGATGACGTTGTGTCTCTCTGTACAAAAGACACTGCAGTCACTGGGTGTAGTGATTTCAATGGCCAATGATACTTTTGTCTTCTTTTCATGGACCACTATATCTGGTTTTCTAGCATCTATCTTTTGAACTGTTGGTAATGGGTGGTCCCATGTAAACTTCATCATTTTCTGTGATTCTTTGTGGCTCATATTTCCAGTGTTTTTCAGCCACTTCAATACTATAATGTTTGCACAATCCCCATTGCAACAATCTTGCCACATTATTCTGCCATTAATATGTCGCAACTTGCAACAAGGTACGCAACTGTTTCCAATTCAGTTTTACAAAACCTACATTTGTCTGTTTCTCTCACATGTTCAATGGACTTTGTAAACCAACGTGTATGTAGCCCACTATCTTGGGCTGCCAGTATTAACCTTTCATCTCTTGGTTTGAATTTGTCTCATCTTAACCATTCCTGCATTCATTCCTGATCAACATGAAGTTATTCCAGAAGTTTTCTATGCTTGCAACTATATTTATGCTTTTTCCACTTTTCATGCTATCACCTTATAGTCTTTCTTTTGTTTTTTGGCACATTCAGTTGTTGCCAGATTTTTAACCAGAGGTTAGGTACTGCATCTGAGCCTGTGGTTTTCCAATCAGAGGCTCTGTGTGAGTGTGTTTATGTAAATGTATGCTAATGATTTGTAGGTACTGCATCTGAGCCTGTGGTTTTCCAATCAGAGGCTCTGTGTGAGTGTGTTTATGTGCATGCATGATAATGATTTGTAGATAATGCATCTGAGCCTGTGGTTTTCCAATCAGAGGCTCCGTGTGAGTATGTTTATGTGCATGCATGCTAATAATTTGTAGGTACTGCATCTGAGCCTTCGGTTTTCCAATCAGAGGCACTGTGTAAGTGTGTTTATGTGCATGTATGCTAATGATTTGTAGGTATTGCATCTGAGCCTACGGTTTTCCAGTCAGAGGCTCTGTGTGAGAGTATTTATGTGCGTGCATGCTAATGATTTGTAGGTACTGCATCTGAGCCTGCAGTTTTCTAATCAGAGGCTCAGGGTGAGTGTGTTTGTGTGCATGCATGCATGCTAATGATCTGTAGGTACTGCATCTGAGCCTTCGGTTTTCCAGTCAGAGGCTCTGTGTGAGTGTGGTTATGTGCATGCATGCTAATGATTTGTAGGTACTGCATCTGAGCCTTCGGTTTTCCAATCAGAGGCTCTGTGTGAGTGTGTTTATGTGCATGCATGCTAAGGATTTGTAGGTACTGCATCTGAGTCTGGGGTTTTCCAATCAGAGGCTCTGTGTGAGTGTGTTTATGTGCGTGCATGATAATCATTTGTAGCTACTGCATCTGAGCCTGCAGTTTTCCAATCAGAGGCTCTCTGTGAGTGTGTTTGTGTGCATGCATGCTAATGATTTGTAGGTACTGCATCTGAGCCTTCGGTTTTCCAGTCAGATGCTCTGTGTGAGTGTGTTTATGTGCATGCATGCTAATGATTTATAGGTAATGCATCTGAGCCTGCGATTTTCCAGTCAGAGGCTCTATGTGAGTGTGTTTATGTGCATGCATGCTAATGATTTGTAGGTACTGCATTTGAGCCTGGGGTTTTCCAATCAGAGCCTCTGTGTGAGTGTTTTTATGTGCATGCATGCTAATGATTATTAGGTACTGCATCTGAGCCTGGGGTTTTCCAATCAGAGGCTCTGTGTGACTGTGTTTATGTGCATGCATGCTAAGGATTTGTAGGTACTACATCTGAGCCTGGAGTTTTCCAATCAGAGGCTCTGTGTGAGTGTGTTTATGTGCATGCATGCTAATGATTTGTAGGTACTGCATCTGAGCCTGCGGTTTTCCAATCAGAGGCTCTGTGTGAGTGTGTTTGTGTGCATGTATGGTAATGATTTTTAGGTACTACATCTGATCCTGGGGTTTTCTGCGTGCATGCAAATGATTTGTAGGTACTGCATCTGAGCCTGCGGTTTTCCAATCAGAGGCTCTGTGTGAGAGTGTTTATGTGCGTGCATGCTAATGATTTGTAGGTACTGCATCAGAGCCTGCAGTTTTCTAATCAGAGGCTCTGTGTGAGTGTGTTTATGTGCATGCATGCTAATGATTTGTAGGTACTGCATCTGAGCCTGCGGCTTTCCAATCAGAGGCTCTGTGTGAGTGTGTTTGTGTGCATATATGGTAATGATTTTTAGGTACTGTATCTGAGCCTGCAGTTTTCCAATCAGAGGCTATGTGTGAGTGTGTTTATGTGCATGCGTGCTAATGATTTGTAGGTACTGCATCTGAGCCTGGGGTTTTCCAATCAGAGGCTCTGTGTGAGTGTGTTTGTGTGCATGTATGGTAATGATTTGTAGGTACTGCATCTGAGCCTGGGGTTTTTCAATCAGAGGCTCTGTGTGAATGTGTTTATGTGCGTACATGCTAATGATTTGTAGGTACTGCATCTGAGTCTGCGGTTTTCCAGTCAGAGGCTCTGTGTGAGTGTGTTTATGTGCGTGCATGCTAATGATTTGTAGGTACTGTATCTGAGCCTGCGGTTTTCCCATCAGAGGCTCTGTGTGAGTGTGTTTATGTGCATGCATGCTAATGATTTGTAGGTACTGCATCTGAGCCTGCGGTTTTCCAATCAGTGACTCTGTGTGAGTGTGTTTATGTGCATGCATGCTAATGACTTGTAGGTACTGCATCTGAGTCTGGGGTTTTCCAATCAGAGGCTCTGTGTGAGTGTGTTTATATGCGTGCATGATAATGATTTGTATGTACTGCATCTGAGCCTGCAGTTTTCCAGTCAGAGGCTCTCTGTGAGTGTGTTTGTGTGCATGCATGCTAATGATTTCTATGTACTGCATCTGAGCCTTCGGTTTTCCAGTCAGATGCTCTGTGTGAGTGTGTTTATGTGCATGCATGCTAATGATTTATAGGTAATGCATCTGAGCCTGTAGTTTTCCAGTCAGAGGCTCTGTGTGAGTGTGTTTATGTGCATGCATGCTAATGATTTGTAAATACTGCATTTCCAATCAGAGGCTCTGTGTGAGTGTGTTTATGTGCATGCATGCTAATGATTTGTAGGTACTGCATCTGAGCCTGTGGTTTTCCAATCAGAGGTTCTGTGTGAGGGTGTTTATGTGCATGCATGCTAATGATTTGTAGGTACTGCATCTGAACCTGCAGTTTTCCAATCAGATGCTCTGTGTGAGTGTGGTTATGTGCATGCATGCTAATGATTTTCAGGTACTACATCTGAGCCTTCGGTTTTCCAGTCAGAGGCTCTGTGTGAGTGTGTTTATGTGCATGCATGCTAATGATTTGTAGGTACTGCATCTGAGCCTGTGGTTTTCCAATCAGAGGCTCTGTGTGAGTGTGTTTATGTGCATGCATGCTAATGATTTGTAGGTACTGCATCTGAGCCTGCGGTTTTCCAATCAGATGCTCTGTGTGAGTGTGGTTATGTGCATGCATGCTAATGATTTTCAGGTACTACATCTGAGCCTTCGGTTTTCCAGTCAGAGGCTCTGTGTGAGTGTGTTTATGTGCATGCATGCTAATGATTTGTAGGTACTGCATCTGAGCTTGCGGTTTTCCAATCAGTGACTCTGTGTAGTGTGTTTATGTGCATGCATGCTAATGACTTGTAGGTACTACATCTGAGCCTGGGGTTTTCCAATCAGTGACTCTGTGTGAGTGTGTTTATGTGCATGCATGCTAATGATTTCTATGTACTGCACCTGAGCCTGGGGTTTTCCAATCAGAGGCTCTGTGTGAGTGTGTTTGTGTGCATGTATGGTAATGATTTGTAGGTACTGCATCTGAACCTGGGGTTTTCCAATCAGAGGCTCTGTGTGAATGTGTTTATGTGCGTGCATGCTAATGATTTGTAGGTACTGCATCTGAGTCTGCGGTTTTCCAGTCAGAGGCTCTGTGTGAGTGTGTTTATGTGCGTGCATGCTAATGATTTGTAGGTACTGCATCTGAGCCTGCCGTTTTCCAATCAGAGGCTCTGTGTGAGTGTGTTTATGTGCATGCATTCTAATGATTTGTAGGTACTGTATCTGAGCCTGGGGTATTCTAATCAAAGGCTCTGTGTGAGTGTGTTTATGTGCATGCATGCTAATGATTTGTAGGTACTGCATCTGAGCCTGCGGTTTTCCAATCAGTGACTCTGTGTGAGTGTGTTTATGTGCATGCATGCTAATGACTTGTAGGTACTGCATCTGAGCCTGCGGTTTTCCAATCAGAGGCTCTGTGTGACTGTGTTTATGTGCATGCATGCTAACGATTTGTAGGTACTGCATCTGAGCCTGCAGTTTTCCAATCAGAGGCTCTGTGTGAGTGTGTTTATGTGCGTGCATGCTAATGATTTGTAGCTACTGCATCTGAGCCCACCGTTTTCCAATCAGAGGCTCAGTGTGAGTGCGTTCATGTGCATGCATGCTAGTGATTTGTAGGTACTGCTTCTGAGCCTGTGGTTTTCCAATCAGAGGATCTGTGTGAGTGTGTTTATGTGTGTGCATGATAATGATTTGTAGGTACTGCATCTGAGCCTGCAATTTTCCAATCAGAGGCTCCCTGTGAGTGTGTTTGTGTGCATGCATGCTAATGATTTGTAGGTACTGCATCTGAGCCTTCGGTTTTCCAGTCAGATGCTATGTGTGAGTGTGTTTATGTGCATGCATGCTAATGATTTATAGGTAATGCATCTGAGCCTGCGGTTTTCCAATCAGAGGCTCTGTGTGAGTGTGTTTGTGTGCATGTATGATAATGATTTTTAGGTACTGCATCTGAGCCTGGGGTTTTCTGCGTGCATGCTAATGATTTGTAGATACTGCATCTGAGCCTGCGGTTTTCCAGTCAGAGGCTCTGTGTGAGAGTGTTTATGTGCGTGCATGCTAATGATTTGTAGGTACTGAATCTGAGCCTGCAGTTTTCTAATCAGAGGCTCAGGGTGAGTGTGTTTGTGTGAATGCATGCTAATGCTTTGTAGGTACTGCATCTGAGCCTTCGGTTTTCCAATCAGAGGCTCTGTGTGAGTGTAGTTATGTGCATGCATGCTAATGATTTGTAGGTACTGCATCTGAGCCTTCGGTTTTCCAGTCAGATGCTCTGTGTGAGTGTGTTTATGTGCATGCATGCTAATGATTTATAGGTAATGCATCTGAGCCTGCGGTTTTCCAGTCAGAGGCTCTGTGTGAGTGTGTTTATGTGCATGCGTGCTAATGATTTGTAGGTACTGCACTTGAGCCTGGGGTTTTCCAATCAGAGGCTCTGTGTGACTGTGTTTATGTGCATGCATGCTAATGATTTGTCGGTACTGCATCTGAGCCTGCTTTTTTCCAATCAGAGGCTCTGTGTGAGTGTGTTTATGTGCATGCATGCTAATGATTTGTAGGTACTGTATCTGAGCCTGCGGTTTTCCAATCAGATGCTCTGTGTGAGTGTGGTTATGTGCATGCATGCTAATGATTTGTAGGTACTGCATCTGAGCCTGGGGTTTTCCAATCAGAGGCTCTGTGTGAGTGTGTTTGTGTGCATGTATGGTAATGATTTGTAGGTACTGCATCTGAGTCTGGGGTTTTCCAATCAGAGGCTCTGTGTGAATGTGTTTATGTGCGTGCATGCTAATGATTTGTAGGTACTGCATCTGAGTCTGCGGTTTTCCAATCAGAGACTCTGTGTAAGTGTGTTTATGTGCATGCATGCTAATGATTTGTAGGTACTGCATCTGAGCCTGTGGTTTTCCAATCAGAGGCTCTGTGTGAGTGTGTTTATGTGCATGCATGCTAATGATTTGTAGGTACTGCATCTGAGCCTGGGGTTTTCCAATCAGAGGCTCTGTGTGAGTGTGTTTATGTACATGCATGCTAATGATTTGTAGGTACTGCATCTGAGCCTGTGGTTTTCCAATCCGAGGCGGCTCTGTGTGAGTGTGAGTGTGTTTATATGCATGCATGCTAAAGATTTGTAGGCACTGAATCTGAGCCTGGGGTTTTCCATTCAGAGGCTCTATGTGCATGTTTATGTGCATGCATGCTAATGATTTGTAGGTACTGCATTTGAGTCTGCTTTTTTCCAATCAGGGGCTCTGTGTGAGTGTGTTTATGTGTGCGCCTGCTAATAATTTGTAGGTACTGCATCTAAGCATGCGGTTTTACAATCAGTGGCTCTGTATGAGTGTGTTTATGTGCATGCATGGTAATTATTTGTAGGTACTGCATCTGAGCTTGCGGTTTTCCAATCAGAGGCTCTGTATGAGTGTGTTTATGTGCATGCATGCTAATGATTTGCAGGTACTGCATCTGAGCCTGGGGTTTTCCATTCAGAGTCTCTGTGTGAGTGTGTTTGTGTGCATGCATGCTAATGATTTGTAGGTACTGCATCTGAGCTTTCGGTTTTCCAATCAGAGGCTCTGTGTGAGTGTGTTTGTGTGTGTGCATGCTAATGATTTGTGCTTCTCCCTCTTACTTGATAATCTTCAGCCCTCCTGTAACCTGTCAATTCCATTCATTCTTTATACAGTACAGCTGATTGCTGGAGGACATTATTCAGGTAGGCATCAGAGTTTTTCTTCTGACCTCAATCCCTCCCCTAGTTACTGATATGCATAATCAGAGATGATACTGTCTGCTGCAACTTCCCTTGTGGAGGTGTACATTACAGCACATACCCCATAATGTCTACCATGAGAAACTGGCTTGGTACAACCAAACACATCTCTGGCTCATACACTGCATACTATGACTTCTCTCTCCTGCAAGTACCAGCACTTCAGTGGGCCAGCCACCTCTGCCCCCCAAGGGATAGATGAAGCAGCCTCAAATGCTCAGTTCCATTCCACATTGCTCCCTACATTGCCCTCATTGCTGTTTGATCCAGGGCTCTTGTGGCTGCATTCAGGCCTTTGCCATGGAGCTGGCTAAGACTAAACAAGTATTTCCCCATAGTGGCACTATCAGTGGGCTATTTTGATGATATATGTGGACATTGACCCGAGCAGGGGTACTATTTTTTTTTGCTGCTAGGAGCTTAATAGAATGTTAGGAAAATTTGAGAGTGGGGACATACCATGAACAGCACCTCTCAGTATTCCTGGAATCTGGTGTGATGGTCAGCATTTCAATGGGAGAGGGGCTCACAGTACTTGTTTTGACGTCTCACAATATTTTGTGCAAAGATATGTCTATCTTTGCTAATTTTTAACTTCTAAGTACTGATTAATGTAAATTATATAATTAAAACAAACAATTTACCTGGATATTCTTAACTGCTCTTAAATCCTTTACATACTAGAAAATCTCTGATGTATTTACAGTCTTCAGTCAATTTTCACAGTTTTCAAATCTTGAAGTATAACTACTTCTGCCTGATAAACTAATTGTATTAACCTTGAACAGCAACTACTTCTGTCTGATTAATTGATTGTGATGTCCTCACGATACAACTGCATGTGTTCGATGACTTGTGTTTGTACTATTTCTATTGGCTTACTATCAAAATGTTGAGGTGACTTACCTCATCTATTCACATCCCTGACCTGGAACAATGAAAAAGCATCACACTGATTGCTGAGAATGTCGATTCTTTCGAAGCAAAGAATCAGCGTTCGATCATTCACCAGCCAGAAAAAAACATCTGCTATGAGGCAGAAAATTCCCTACTGTTTTGCAGGGGAATAAGCCCCCGCTGCACCCCCTGCTACTTATATATTCTAACTGCAAGACTGTATTACAGTGAAGAAAAGGGTAATTTTCTCGACCCCAACTGTACTCTGATGCACTTCAAAACACCAACACTCCAAACTGCGGACAAAGTCTCTGTATTGACGTTTCAAAGTTGACAGGAATTGTGTTTGCAGTTTTGCCCCTCTGCCGGTCCGTGTTCATCCTTCCAACTGTACAGGTAAGTCACCTCAACATTTTGATAGTAAACCATTTCTATTCCATGTTGTTTTTCTGTGAAGTTAATTTATATGATATAATATCTGTGTTGTTACTTTCTGAAATTAATTCATGTTTTTAGTTTTGAGCAACTTCTCTGTGGAACTTTTCTGCTCAAGCATTCACTGAGAAGGGACATTGGTCAGTTATACTTTCCTGGCAAACAAATGCAAGCAAATAAATAAATACATAACAGTGATGATCTATTATTAATGTACATAATCTCATACTATAATCTTAATTAGAGTGTTCTCCAGTCAATGATACTTTACAAGAACAGAAATCCCTTGTAAGCAAGTCTAACCATCAAGCTGTAAAATACTCTTAAAGCATTTTATAGCTAAATTAAATAATGTACCTGCTTGCTCCTTTACCTGGTAATCTGCAAATAGTTATTTTTTTCATGCACACTGGCACAGCAGATAGCATTGTTGCCTCACCGGAAGAGGTTCCCTGGTTTGATTCTCAGCTGGGGTGCCTTCTGTTTGGAGTCTGCATGTCCTCACGTGGGTTTCCTCTGGGTCCTCTGGTTTCCTCTCACATTCCAAAGACATACAGTAAGTGGACTGAAAACTATAAATTAGCCATAGGTGTGAGTGTGTGGTGTGGAAGAACTACATCGGTGGGGGTAGCCACCCAGTACTATAAACCCTGGTCCTAGATGATTGTCATTGTTGACAACTTCATGTGCAAAAATGAGAAAAGGGGTTGTGGATGGACGGATCTTTGTGCAGAGCAAGTATCTCTTACATTTCAGCACATGGCTAATACTCTTCTCTTAATGAACATGCAAGTCCTTTTTGAAAATGTCAAAAATATGAAGGGAATGCCATTTCTAACTGATATACCCCTATGCAGTATACTATATTTTTTATAATTATTAATAAGAAAATGGATATACCAGTATTACAGCAGATACTGGAAACTCAGGGACTGCAGCAGTGCCTGCTATTTATAGTTGGTTTACAAGGAGGCATTAGTATAGAAGGAAATAAGGAACACAGACCTCACCACCCAAGAATTATGTCAGCGCTTCTCTCCTCATCTTGACGTAAAGCCTAAAATCCAGTTTTGCAGCAGTCTGGCATCATCACTCTGTATAAAACAATACTGTTTTTTAATGATTTTATTCATAACCCAAAAGACTGTATGGCTCTAAAAAATATTTTAGACTCCCACAAATTTCACAAATAACGCAAAACATACATTTCTGTAAGGGAGGCAAAGCTTCTGCAGTCCATAAGGTTTTCAGAGACCCACTAAGTTTTATACAGCACCCAAATGGGGGCTACTGCATGGGTATTGAAAACACATGATATAATCTTTGACACTGCAGCTGTTATTTATTTGTTTATTTATTTATTTGTTTGTTTGTTTACATATTTATTTACATGTGTTTTATGGTAGAAGGAGACAATCTATACCATCTGCCTTTTAATTGTATTGATAACCTATACCTTGCCCCATCTGTTATGACATGGACAGGATATTTATCAAGGACAGTGTATACAATAGGGGGTAGGTGCATATTGTGAAGACGTGCAACTGTTTGCTTGAATATGAATGTAATGTCAGCAGAGGTCTCAGCCAAGAGGGACATAGCAACAGGCTCATGGACAACAGTAGACAGAAGCACCCACAATCATGGACAATATCAGAATAATACCACCAGTAATCTTTGTCATGTGACTGTGAGTTATTATACATGATTGTACAAGAACACACTTTTACAACTGTCATGATTTGTCAGTAATCTATTAGAAGAATTTAGCAGATCTTCCTCAAAAATTAGCATCTTTTTGAAGTGTTAAGAAGGACACTGTTACAGCTATAGTTTAAATTATGAGCAATCCTGGCTAGTTGACAGGGTTGCATGGCATATACATGCCACAATTCTCCCTTTCACAAATGTAACCCATGCCATCAATGTTGACAATAAGCTATGTGTTTACTGTGTGCATCACAAGAGCACGTATCACACCTGCATCTTGTATAACACCTTGAAGGGAGCTCTGCACTTTCAACTCCTAATGGTTATATATCAAAAATAATACTTAGGTATGGCCGATAAGATGTGTGGGACCTCACTGGGGCAAAAGTGATACACTTGAGTAAATTATCTCTGGAAGATGTGTTGGGAGGTACATGCAAAAGAATGCATTGTACTCAGTTATTGGTATGATGAGGGTTCAGAACAATGAGACTATAATGCCCTTTGATGTGGATGCCTTGCACATACTCAGGAGTTGTGCTACATACAAATGATTAGTCACCACTGTGAGCACATGCTGGTGGACATTCCACATACTATCTACCTGAGACAGAGGTCACATACCACTTAGTCTGTTCGTAAGGGTGTGCTGTCTATGTTGTAATTTGTTTGTGTATTTCCTTTCATAAAGGAACTAATTCCCCCATGATATTTGCTCATCTACTGTGTCTCCATAGCTCTGGCAACTATCTTTTGTGTGTGTTGATACTGTCTGCATTATACCAATACAAATCTTGAATTCAGTGATTGTCCACAATTTGCATTCCTCCACAAAGCTGGTTGCACAAAGGATGTGTAAGTTAATCTTGACTTCTGAGATTTAAATAATAAAAAGGAAAGGGCCTAGTACAGAATCCTGAGGTCCGGACCTAATCACTGTACTCTAGATAGAGGTGTCTTCACACACTTCACCATTATGTGTCATGTATGTGATCCATTTCTCTATCCATTTGGTGATGTAAGTATTTATTCCCACTTGAGAACGTTTCTGTGTAACACGTCAGTTTGGATTTGTGTCAGATGCCTTGGCCAGGTCAAGTTATGCAGGATGAGAGTGTTTTCCTCATGCATGTCCTTGTTGACCTTCTGGAAGACATCAGAAAGATGTAACAGACATGATGTAGCTTGAACAAATCAAATGTGGTTGTCAGTAAGTTACCTGTGTCCTTTTTGATAAGGTCCATGATGACTCGTTGCTCTGCCTCACAGATGAGAAGAGTCAGGTATATGGGTCTATAACTCCATGCATCAGGTAATGGTCCTCTCCTTCTCAGATGGCTGACTGATGCTGTACACCCTTCTATGAGAACATAGGCTGCTTGTAGACTGTGTTGAAGTAGGAACCAAATGTGTTTGCTAGGTCAGGTTTTAAGTCATACTACAGGCAACCTGGGATGTTGTCGGGGCCCATTGGTTTGGTGTTATTAGCAGTAGAGACCACATAGATGAGCTGCCATCCTGAGAAGGAAAACTATATAATGTTTGCATGTATACATTGGCTGATGGCTAGTGGTGACAGGGGGGTAAACTGTCAGAGAAACTGTCAGCAGATTGTCTATTTTCTTCTGTTGACTATGGCTGGTGGCATCCACAAACAACTCTGTGCTTAGTTGTGTATTCCCATTGAAATTTCACACTTATTTAAATAAGTGATTTGTGACAGCACCTCCAAATACACCCTTGTTCATGCATCACATTCCACACATTGGTACTGTTCATACAATCATCCAAGTGTACCAATGTCATGTACTTACATCTATTCCACAACATATGCCTATATGTGTTTCACGGGAAAGCTGTGTTTGAGTGGCCTGATGCCATATAAGACACATTACAAATCAGTTGTTTGTGGCTTACTCAAAACATTTCCTGACAGAAATGCTAATAGTCACACATTGGTGCTGCTGACCACCCCAGTAATCCTTAGAAATAGCAACACATCTGCACATACAATGAATTCCACAAGGTTACAATTGAATCAAAACGTGATATTTTGTGTATATCACAGCAGTACAACACGTGGTTGAAACAAGACTTATGTGCCCATGTAATCAGTATTAATTTATATTGATGTACGTCACAGAGCATTTAATGATGATAGGTAGACATATGCACACCTGTACCATACTGCAAATGTCACTGTGATGGTTGAATGGGAACTGTGTAGAATGTTGATCTTCTCCACTACAACAGCACATGCCCTAATAAGCCAACAATATACATAAAAGTGTATCATGCCAAGTCAACAGTTTTCAGGAGGCATATCACTACAGCTGTTATAGAAGGAACATGTAATGAAATGGCAGCAATGTCCATCAATACATTAGCTCACAGCACAAATTGCAATACCCTCTTGTAGTCATACTGTATATCAATACCTCAACACAGTTCATGTCAATGACAGCAAAACTGACATGTTAGGGTCATAGGACATTATTAAGCTAACGGCTAATACCACATAAAGTCCTAGCCATTATTATACTATTTAAAACAAACACACTATATCTATATGATAGAAGATAGTAAGACTACTGTGTATAAGCATGAATTTGTTGGATTGCATTACATACTGCCACTGTCCATATGGGACATGTGCATCACACCATGATTCGATTACCAATCACACATGTAGTGGCATGGAGATGGTTTGTAGAGGCTCAAGTAAAGGACTCTGATTAATGATGTGGGAATGCATATTTGACATGAGAATATCCTACATTCCTCTCCATGAAGGATGTCATGTGGTCAGTGGAAAAAGAGGATGGTGGATGC
>NC_056747.1:1159711066-1159718566 GCF_019279795.1 Protopterus annectens | reverse complement strand
AGCACCCCTAAAGAATATATTCGCCTTGTCATAGTGGTCTTTATAGATGATGCCATCATCATTATATGACATGTTTAACATATCATGTTATGAGAGTGGCGAGCAAAGTATGTATGTTCTATTTCCTGTTGTGTTTCCAATGAGCAGGTATACTTTAAGAGACAGCTTGTCAAACTAAATGAAAACAGCTGTTCAAGAATGATGTAGCAGAAATGAGAGATATGCAGCTATTTCCCAGTATGTTGCGCACGTTACACACTTAAAGTGTCACATACAGACACACATATTTTTGTGATCATATTTGCGTGTTCATATTTGTGAAGAATTGTTATCCACATAAATATATAAGACAATCTGAATGTCAATTGTCATTATAAAGTTGTACATGATATATAGCAATGTAGTTTTGCTGTTTATTTCTGTAGTGTAGTTGACATTTGGGAACAGTTACTGACATACCAAGTTTCAAGAGCATGGTTGCAGGTAACACATGACTGATTGCAAATATGTGTTTGATGATTAAAACATTCCTTCCCTTTGGTTGTGTTTTGCGTGGATTTTAATGGGACAATGAACTGGGCAGTAAACATAATTAATACATGCTAATAAGCACTTTCCATGGTGCTTCTCCAAGCAGCTGGTTTGCGTGATCGATGGCCTAAAGCAGATGCCATATACTGACCATCTAAAAAAGCTCCAGCTATACTCTGTGGCATATCGTCTACTCAGAGGTGATCGCTGCTTAACATACAAGGCCATGTCAAACCCTGAACTGTTGGACATGCTCCACTTAAAGAAACCCCAGTCCCTCAGAGGTCTCACTCCAGGGATCTAAACCTTGTCATTACAATGAACAAAACATGCTGGAAGGATAGGTTCCTGACCCAGAGACTCCCCATACTCTGTAATAGACTGCCCATACATATCAAGCAGAGCACCTCATTGGCCCTCTTCAAAAGGAACCTTGATGATCCTACCCAGTTTAGCTTTGTTAAGGGCAGATCCTGCCTCTTAAACCTGGTTGATTTCTTTGAAACAGTCACCAAGGCCATTGACGAGGGGAAGGTGGTCCACACAGCCTACCTGGACCTTGCAAAAGCCTTTGATACAATACCCCACTCGGGCATTATAGATAAGCTCACCAGCTTAAATATAAACCCCTATGTCACTAGATGGGTTGCAAACTGGCTCAAGGACAGAACCCACATGGTTAGAATTGCTGGAGCCATGTCAGACTCCAAACCAGTTACAAGTGGCATCCCACAAGGCTCAGTCCTGGGACCTCTCTTGTTCGGTATATATTTCTTGGCAGTACAGGCCAACACGGAAGGACTGTGGCTGACCAAGTTTGCAGATGACTGCAAACTGGGCGCCATAATCAACTCTCCAGCCGACACAAGCATCCTCCAAAGGGCCTCATAGAAATAGACAACTGGTGCCAGAGCCATGGCCTCAAGCTAAACACCAAAAAGTGTATAGTCATCCCCTTTGGCAAAAACAAAGTGCCCACAAATTACCACATAGGTGGTAATCCATTAAGTACAGAAGAAGTCATTAGGGACCTGGGGACCCAAGTTGATAGCAATCTCTCATTTGACAACCATGTGGCCAAAGTGGTTAGAAAAACATTTTATATAGCCCACCTAATCATGAAGGGATTCACATCTAGATCAGGGAGGTCATCGTACCTCTTTACTCATCCCTCATCAGGCCCATAATTGAGTACAATGCCCCTTTTGGGATGTACCTTACCAGACACCTGCAGCAACTGGAAAGACCCCAAAAGTACCTCACCAAGAGGATCAAAGGGCTCAAGCACATGCCATATGCTGCCCGGTTAAAGAAACTCCAGCTCTATTCAGTGGCATACCGCCTGCTTAGAGGCGATCTGTGCCTGACGTATAAAGCCATGTCCAACCCGGAATTAATGGACATGCTGCACCTCAGAAAATCCAAATCCCATCGAGCTACGCGCTCGAGAGACTTGAACCTCAGCACTGAAATAAATAGGACATGCTGGAGGGACAGATTCATAACCCAGAGGCTCCCTTCACTCTGGAATAAAATCCTAGTCCAGGTTAGGCAGAGTCCCACATTGACTCTCTTCAAGAGGAATCTTGATGAGTGGATGTGAGATCATAGGTTTACCCCGGCTATCACTTCTGTGTCACTGTTAGACAGAGGCACAGTATACTAACCTCAAAAAAAGGCATAGCAAAATTTATTTAAAATGGGTGGCGAAAGCCAAACACACTCTGGCTAGGCTTATAAATGCCCTAGGGCAGATAGCCTAGTATGAACCTATGAACCTATGAACCTATAAACCTATGATTGTATGGGAGATAGGAAATTCACCCCGGGGATCATGTCAGTCGCCCTGCTAGACAGGGGCCTGGAGAAGTAAATATTGTGGGAAGAAATATCCAGAGAATTGTTATGGCTAGGCTTGCATAGGCCCTATGGCCGATAGCCTAGTACCAACCTATGAACCCATGAACCTATAAGTGTTTGAACATATGAGGTACACATTCAAGGATTCTTACTTGAACTTCAGAAGTACTTACCCATACTGGCTATGACAGAGACAGCTAACAGATATTATGGTTTTCATAACTAGTTCATATCGAAATTTTGCATCATAAATTGTATAACCTTAAAAAAATATTTATACTGCTTTCCCCGTTTGTACGTAGTTAAGCGATGAGTAAAAGCGGGTTTTTGCTTCATTAAGAAATTTATGAGAGTTTTATTAATTTGCTTTCCTCCATGCAAACATGCTAAGCAGAGAAGCACAGCAGTCAGCACTTTGGATAGTATTGAGTGGATGAAAACACCTGTTGCTTGTCTTACTTTGTGGCAGCAGGTGTAACTGCAGTGCATTGTTATTTTGCACACAGATGATACAGGGATCAAATCCAGCGCTATGTAATTCTTTTTACATATCTATTCAAGATGTAATGAAATATTTAGATATGATAATTATTGTAAATCTGAGAAGGAATGACTACAGTGAACTACTGTATAAAAACAAACAGTACTCAAGTGATTTATATCAACAGTACACATATGGAGTTGCATATTTACACAGTCATAAGTCTATATAAATGTTTTTAAATGAAATTTTTAATGAGCGCCTTTATTCTACTTTAACTGTATGCTTCTTTAGTGCAGCAGGTTTAAGCAGCAGTGTGTAGAGGTAATTGCAGCATGCCATATATGTGAATAGCCATTCACCTTTGCTTGACATTGGTGCATGATATCAAATGCCACGCAAACACAGAGGACAAAAAGTGAAGGGCTTCATTGAGGATTTCTTATTTATGTGTGTGGAGGGTGATTCTATTTTTTTTACCAGATTAAAGGTGTGAAAATGGGGTTGATAGGATGGTGGTGAAATGGGGATCAAGCGGGTGGAAGAGCAAAGAGAAAACAATACAGGAATGTGCAGGAGGGAGATAGGTAAGAACCATAGCTAGCCACATCTTTAGCAGTGTAAAATGACCATGGATAGTATATTGGATGAATTTGGACTGTCATCTCAAGAAAGATGGGTTGACAACAACACAGTAATGTTGTATAGCCAATTGGACTGAATCACATGTGTCAGGAAGACACATGGGTGAGGTGAAGAGCTATGTTTGGGATGATATATATATATATATATATATATATATATATATATATATATATATATATATATATATTTGGGACAGGTGCCCATTTTTGTGTTTTTACTTCTGTAAGAGAGGAATATTGGGTAAGGGACATAGGTATGTTAGGGTAGGTGAGGAAGCAGCTGCAGACAAACAGGACAAACAAGACAAGAGACAGGGAATGTGAGGGACACAGCAGGTTGAGGGACAACTTCATTGGGATTAGGGAGGGAATATCGGATGCCCATGCCCATCAAGCATGGGGACAGAGAGAATCTAGTCCTTACCCTCAGAACTGTCATCATTGCCCCCCTCGTCAGCTTGTTGTTGGGAGTGCTTGATGTTTCTTTTGCCTAGCATTCTGGTGAGCATCTTTTCCATCTTGTGCACCAGTTGTGCTTTCCACAACCTCACCCATCATGCCTGGCATCTCCTGGTGGGAGGAGAAGGCTGTTTAGACCCTGTTTAACTTTTCATGGTCTGCATGAGGTGGAAATTGTAGAGTACTACAGGGTGGATGGAGACACACTACAGATATTCTGCAACCTCTGTCATCCTCAACTGAGAGCAAGGGCAAACCGAGGAGAACCAATACCTGTGATGACTAAGTTATGTGTAGCACTTAGAATATTAGTTTCAAGAACCTTCCCAAGATGAACAGGGGATATGCTGAGGGTGACACATCGGTATCCAGGATCCTCCATTAGTTCCTGAATGCTATGCTATAACATGCCAGTGACTACATATATTTTACCTGTACACCTGAGGACAGAGCCGCAATTATGCAGGAATTCTACCTTGTAGCACACTACTCTGAAGTGTTGGTTACCATAGACTGCATGCACATTAAAATCAAAGCACCACCCGGGGAACAAGAAAGAATGTACTTAAATAGAAAGGGCTTTCACTCCATTATCTGCCAGGCCACATGTTATGCTAAATAAATTATTCTGAATGTGTGTGCTGGCAACCCAGGCAGTTACCACAATTTGCATAACTGGAACAATGCTCAACTCTATCAGATATTTTCTAGGGGGGATATCCCACAGTGTCATTTACCTGGTGATGCAATTTATGCACTTGAACCGTGGCTGATGATGCCCATGAGAAATGCACACATACCAACTGAAAAAGGCTATAATTTGGCACATGCTCAAACAAGAAATGTCATAGAGCATGTGTTTGGGCTTCTGAAGTCACTGTCTGGTACCTAGATGCAATACCCTTACATGTGCTCAAATTTTCACTTTATGTGCCATCCTTCACAATATTATTCTGAGAAAACAGTTTCAGCGGGAACACTAAGGGGAAGAGGCACACATTCCACCACCACCCGCAAGGTCACTACAGCCACATGCAGGTGAAGAGTCAGAGGGCGAACCACCAGCTGCTGTGGGAGTAGGCAGACATGGGCATGCACAATAAGCCCTCATCCTGGTCAAGAGGCAATGGAGAGCACACATCCTCACTACCTAAAGGGGTAAAACCTTCATCCTATGCACATGCATACAGTAACATTGATGCCAGGCAATGCTCACAACCTTTACCCATGTAATGGCTGTGTACTGCTAGCATCTAACAGAGTCAGCCCCAAATTAAAACTCTTGTAACTGCAGGACTTCCAAGGTAAGCGTTTAACCTGGAATAAGAAAATAAATAGCTAAGAAGACAAATGAATGGCATATTCTTGCATACTGTTACTTGCTAATGTAACTAAGGAGAAGGTGGGTGATTTTTACAGCAATGACATCAATATGTGACAGCAGTGACTTATGTAAATATGTGTCCTCTATCTACTAATAGGCCTCATGAATCAAAGATTCAGCCATTACAAAAACCTGTACGAAAGCAGTACAATTTCCAAAAGAGCATCACAAACACATATATACTAAGCACTAAGTCAGCTATGCACTCTCAGCATCAGACAAAAGACTTATACATTCCTGAATGTCAAAGATAGAAAATCAAGGATATGGGACAGTTATCATCATTTGCACAGGGTGTTGTGTGCATGTGTGTGTGTGTGTGTGTGTGTGTGTGTGTGTGTGTGTGTGTGTGTGTGTGTGTGTGTGTGTGTGTGTGTGTGTGTGTGTGTGTGTGTGTGTGTTGGGGGGGGGGGTCAAGAGACCAAGGCTGACACAAAAGGTAATGAATACATGTGAGTAAGAAAGACAGTCAGAAATTTTAATAAAGTATCAAATGGCCACTGAGACAGAATGAGTTGTTTGCCTCATGAGTGACCCATATAACTGTTATTTGTCTGTGTCTGTATGGGTAGGCAAGGTGAAACATGTCTGTGAGTATCTGCAAGAACACAGCCAAGATCTGTGTTAGCTGTACATCCTAGTATGTCTCACAGGTGTGAACTGTGCATGGTAGAGATAACAGATCATCATCATCATCCCTGACCTTGAGAACTGTCGCTGCCAGGAGTTGCACTGGCGCATCCATGCCCATGGTCAAATGTACTGCTGTTACCGGAATATGACTGATTTCTGCTGGATGAGCTCTCCTGATGAGTACACCCAGGTTCATGACCCCATGGCCTACCATGTCTGGGTGTGGACACCTCAATCACTGATGGAGCAGTGGACGTAGTGCCACTACAGGAGCATGATTGGGCATGGCCACATTGGCTAACATCAGATGAGGATGGTGACCTATGTCCATGTGGATGCTGTCCCTCTCCGAGTAAATGTTCCATCACAGACACTATCTGTTACATTGTGTCATTCATCCAATCCTCTGAATTGACAACATGGTGGAGGTAGTCATGCATGTCAGCCTGTACCACATCTACAACCCTAAGCATTTCCTCAGAGGCCCTGTTGGAATGTGCTTGTGCCTCCATGGTGGCCCTAAACATACATCAAGTCTCAAGTAAAGACACACCTGGATCAGGTGGGGGTGGACAGCAGACCTCCTATGAGTACCCCTAACAACCCTCCTGCATGTCACCTCACCGCACTTTAACTATGGCCAGAGTCAACTGGCACTGAAGCTGCAGTAACCAACCTACCCTGATCAAATATGTCTACCTGTCCAATATCTAAAGACTCACCGAAATAGGTGTGCATAGGCCTACTAGCTGTGTCTGATAAAAATACAGGGGATAGCTGAATGTCAGCCTCAGTGTCAGAGTTAACATTTGTGCCCCACAAATGTGCCACCGTTTGGCCACCATTATCATCAAAGTCTGCTGATACTCTGACATCAGGTGGCAAGAGTCCTATACTTCCACTGTCAGGATCACCTGTGATAATATGCAACAAACACAGGAAAACAATTAATACCTACACTACCATTTTATTACATGATAAGAAACTAACACTGGTACTACTATCAGAGATGGTACAGAAGTATACACACACTGATGACACCCACCTGACACATACTGATAAATGCATATTTCTGACAAATGGTCATCGATAATCACATGCTTATCATGTGCAGATGACTCCACACTTGCTATGGTAGATGGTCCTGGAAGAAATTAAGCAAACAGTAAGGACAAACACAGTCATCACAATTTCATTAACACAGGGGGCGGAATTTTTGCCTATATGTCCATTAACAATACTAATATGGATCTTCTTTGTTTAGGCGAAACATTAAAGACACTCTCTCCCACAGTGAAAATGATGGAAAGACCTTGTCTGCTGTCAGAATTTGCTTTTCTACCCTGCAGAGACCTTTCACTAGGAATAAATGTGGTGGGAAGATGTTATTCCAAAAATCTTAAGGTCCTTTTCATGGGGATTTTTCATCCAGAAGCAAAGCAGGAAATGACTACAACAGTAGACGTTGCCCACATGGCAGAGGGGAACCGCAGAATTTCAAAAAAATG
>NC_056747.1:1159656944-1159710566 GCF_019279795.1 Protopterus annectens | reverse complement strand
CATTTTGAGCCTCAAGAGCAGGGTCAGTCCACCCAGGCATTCTACTTGTATGTTTTATGAGAGTGAAGCTACTACATCAGAAGTATTTCTAAGTAGTTCTCAGCTTGCTAATAAAACTGACTGTTATAGCCTTGTGTCCTCCCCACCCCCCAGTACAGTAATCCTAACTGTCCAATAGACAGTATACATTTAATTCACATCCCTGTAACTAAATTTACCATCAAGCAGCCCTCTCAGTGCTTTCTGCCTTAGTTTGCATCACTTGGAGGCCCACCTGTTTATTTGCATCTCTATACATTCCCCTTCATTGCTAATGTATCTCCCTACTCTAATTGGTGCACAAACTGGTTACTAATCAGTAAGTCAATGTGAAGACACACACCCAACCTTAATAAACTTTGCTGTCTCTTCTCTCCTTCACTTTACAGGTAGTTTGAATTATTACTTACCCTCTCTGAGGCCTTCACTGATTTCCACTGATTGCCTCTCTGGTTTCTTTGCATTCCACCTGGTTTACACCCCTTGTGCTATCTCCCTCCCCCAATACAAAGTCTATATTAGAATCCTGCTGAGCATGGAGACATCTTTAAATTTCTAGTCTCACACCAGGACACAAGTGCTCTTCAGCAATTACATTCTGCTTGCCGGTAAGCCATTAGACCTCAGGAATTTGTTTAAAGTGTTCTGATTTGTAAAGTAATACTTACTTTTTGGTGTATTTGGATCTATACAACTGGTATTAATTTTTCTGATTCCTGACTACTGATCTGCTTATTTGTTTATTTAACTGGTTGATTCTGTCATTCAGGAATTGTGTTTTACTGACACTACCACTGCAGCTATGTTGTCTCTATGCTAATAAAACTGCTGTTATAACTGTAATGTACATCTAATTGACCTAATCTTGAAGTTAGAAACAGTATTTACTGATTTAGCACTACAGTTGTCTCTGCTACTGCTTCAGCTGTGCTGTTGTGTTCATTTTACCTTTTCTTGTATGCACAGGATAACTGGCTGATAAATGTATTCTGCATGATTTATTAATCTGTTTCCAAACTACGTTATGGCATTGTGATGTGGTTACTTTTGAAGCACTCTCAAACTGTAGCAGTAGCATCTATTCTCCTGCTTTATCCACACTATCCTCAGATTTGTATGTTTTACACCCTCCTATATCATCATTATTTCTTTTGACCTATCTTTGTCTCCTTCTACTAGCTTCATCCTCTCTTTTTTCTCTCTCTCTTCAGAGCACACTCAAGCAAATCTGCAGTCTGTGGCTACCACTCCAACCATACAGTATAAGAAGGAATCTGTACTGCAAACTAAACAAGGATATACATTTTGAGCCTCAAGAGCAGGGTCAGTCCACCCAGGCATTCTACTTGTATGTTTTATGAGAGTGAAGCTATTACATTAGCAGTATTTCTTAGTAGTCCTCTGTTTGCTAATAAAACTGATTGTTGTAGCCTTGTGTCCTCCCCACCCCCCAGTACAGTAATCCTAACTGTCCAATAGACAGTTTACATTTAATTCACATCCCTGTGACTAAATTAACCACCAAGCAGCCCTCTCAGTGCTTTCTGCCTTAGTTTGCATCACTTGGAGGCCCACCTGTTTATTTGCATCTCTATACATTCCCCTTCATTGCTAATGTATCTCCCTACTCTAATCTGTGCACAAACTGGTTACTAATCAGCAAGTCAATGTGAAGACACACTCCCAACCTTAATACACTTTGCTGTCTCTTCTCTCCTTCACTTTACAGGTAGTTTGAATTATTACTTACCCTCTCTGAGGCCTTCACTGATTTCCACTGATTGCCTCTCTGGTTTCTTTGCATTCCACCTGGTTTACACCCCTTGTGCTATCTCCCTCCTCCAATACAAAGTCTATATTAGAATCCTACTGAGCATGGAGCCATCTTTAAATTTCTAGTCTCCCACCACGACACAAGTGCTCTTCAGCAATTACATTCTGCTTGCCGGTAAGCCATTAGACCTCAGGGATTTGTTTAAAGTGTTCAGATTTTTAAAGTAATACTTACTTTTTTCTCTTGTCTTGGTTGGCTCTGCCCACTCCATTCGCCGTCGCTAACGCTTGGGCTCTCTCCACTCCCCTGCCCTGCCCCCTATTCCCTCCTGCTCCCACTACCTCTACATTTATAGTAATCACAGCCACACCTACAGCTCACCCTCACATCACCTCCACCAATCACAGTTCCTCAAGTCATATCACATTATACCACACCAACTTGCTCCACATAAAATACTCCCAATCACTCTCATTCCCACTAGGCATTTTTTACATCACCCACACTACTTCCCCATCCTCATATTGTGCAACCCTATAATTCCTATTCAGACCCCCCACCTAGAAACAACTTAAACTTTATAACCATGAATATCACACAACTAAGTCTAGTCTGTCTTCTCATAATTCTTTACATCACCACAAGTTATCACTAGCAATATCCCTAAACTTAGTAGCACAACACTACATTCTGCACTCTCGTATACAGACACCACACATTATAATAATATCTTCCCACAGTTATTCAAGAACAACATAATGGACCAATTCAGAACTAAACACATGTGCTCTCATTCCTACTCCAAAAAAACACAATACTTTCTCACACTCCTCACCAAACTCCAACATCTGTCTAACCATTTTAACTCCAGGCTCACCATAAGTGGGGATATCTACCCAACCCGGCCCAAATCCATCCTGTCCAACACAAACTGCTCCAACACAAATGTCAGAACATAACACCCCCACTTTCTTCATCCCTGGGCAAATCAACAACAGCAGCAAAACCAACCATCTTTTAATGCTAAATATTAATATTAGAAGTATCAAAAATAAAATACCTGAACTCCAGGCCACAATAGCACACTACTCCCCAGACATAGTTGCTTTAACGGAATCCTGACTAAATAAAAACATAGCTAACTCAGAAGTTCTCCCTACTGGCTACAATATCATTAGACAAGACAGACCACTTCGTAAAGGGGGTGGAACTGCCTTACTATACAAGTCCAACTTAACTGTCCATCAATTACCAAACTCCTACCCCAATAATTGGGACATACTTATCTCACAACTTCAACTTCACCCTAAAAAGATCATCACCACAATTGTGATCTATATTCAACCTGGTAATACACCTTCTAGCCTTGTGGTGTTCTTCCACATACTCACAAGAAACCGTTATTCTGGGGGACTTCAGCCTAGATTGGTTCACCTGTATATCAGAACCACCAAGTAATCTAATAAATCTCCATTGCTACCAGCAGCTAGTCCAAACTCCAACTAGATGGATAAAAAATCTAAAAGGGAATCCATCCTTGACTGGGTCCTAACTAACAACCCCACATTGTACCCTCACACAAGCAGTCTCCCAGACACTTTAAGTGACCACAACATAATATACTTTATATGTAGTAGAACAAGCATATGCAAAACCACTAACTATGTATCCACTAGAAACACAAAAAAATTTCTCTCCTGAGGTCCAAAACACTTTACTCTGTAACTGTGACTGGACCCCCCCTAAAAACCCTCCCACTTGACCAGGCTGTAGCATATTCAACAAAATATTTCTACAACACCTAGACACTGTCGCTCCATTGCGCAAAATCAAGGTTAGAACCTCTACAAACCCCTGGCTCAGTAAAGAAACCAAACAAATCCTCAAGTCCAGAGACACTGCCTAGCTTTACTATCAAAAACACTAAGAAACACAAAGCCTAACTAAGTACCAAGAGCTGTGCAACCATGCAAAAAAATGCATTAGGCTGGACAAAAAATCCTACTACACAACATTACAAATTAAATACCAACACAACCCACAAAAAATTTGGAAAAATGTAAACCAGCTACTAAAATCCACTCAAAAGGCTACCCCCAAACCAACCACCCCTGACACTAAAGTTTCCATCGAAACACAATTCAACTCCCACCTTGTGAACTAAATTCTATCCTTAGTATCACAGTACAGTTCCTTCCTCACTATCCCCCCAACACAAATAACACTAATACAAGCTTTACCCTCAAAACAGTTTCCACCACTTCAATCAAAAGCATGCTCTCCAAACTAAAAAATCTCAACAGCAGCCAGCCTACTTCCCCAGCTATTTCTTGAAACTCACAGCAGATGCCATTGCTATCCCAGTCTCCACTCTCATAAACATATCAGTTGTTAAAAACTATGTGCCCAAACACTAGAAAATATCCTATGTTACACCCATATATAAAGGTGGGACCTCCACTGAACTTAATAACTACAGACCCATTGCTTTACTCTCCCCCCTGGCCAAAATCCTAGAAAAATGCATCCATGCCCAGATGCTAAACTATCTCTTAGACAGCAACATCATGTCACCTACTCAGCATGGTTTCAGACCTGCCCATAGTACCACTACAGCCCTCATCTGCTTCACAGACACAGTAAACCGTCTCAAAAATGAAGGCCTACAAGTGTCAACTCTTTTTTGGATATGTCCAAAGCATTTGACACAGTCTCACACCAAATCCTGCTAAACAAACTAAACCAATATCATCTATCAAATTCCACTCTTACCTGGTTCCAAAGCTACTTAACCGACAGGTACTAAGCTGTGAAATGGGAAAATTCTCTCTCCTCAGCTGCCCATAACTATAGGAGCCCCACAGGGTTCTATCTTAGGACCACTACTATTCACAGTCTTCACAAATGACCTACATACCTCCACACAGCATGCATCTATAATTCAGTATGCAGATGACGCTACCTTAATCTGTGCTTCACAAAACATTCCCATCCTCCTGCAAACAACTCAACTAGCATTCTCTGACATTGAAAACTACCTTACCAAAGCCCAACTTATCCTCAATCCAAAGAAAACTCAGCTTTTGATTATAACCAGTTCTAACAAAAACACTAACAGTCAATTCACTATCTACTCCACAAATGCTACTCCAATTGCTCCAGTGGCACAGGCTAAGCTATTGGGAATAACCATAGACTTCCACCTAAAATTTGATAGTCATCTCAACTTAACTATTAAAAAAGTACATGCCAAACTGGGGTCACTCTACCGTATCAAACCATTTCTTACCAACAACACAAGATCAGCCATTGCTCGCTCCCAACTTCTATCCACCCTACTCTATGCATCTCCCATTCTGACTAATCTCAACAAAACTGAACTAAGCAAAATGGAAGCCTGCTATAACAGAATTGCCCGCTTTGCTGCAAATTGCTCATATAGAACTCTTCACTGTACTGCTTTGTGACAGCTCCACTGGCTTGAACTGCCCAACCTCCTAACCTACAATCAGCTCTGCCTCTGTCATTCTATCTATTACCTCCCCAATAGGTGTCCTGCCCTCAAAAACCTAGTACAACATCACTCAGCCAAAAGGCCTCTTATATCATCAAGCAAACTACTCCTAGAAGTCACCAACAGCTACAATAGCTTTGGAGATACACTATATAGTAGTTCAGTGGCTAAAAAAATGGAACTCTGTCCCTACTAGCATCCAAAACACATCATCCAAAGCCTCCTTTAAAGACCTCATCAGGCAACATCTCAAGCAAAGTTGGCAGTGCCATGATTGCTCCCCAGGCTAGTGAAAGCAGATAACATGCACATATTAAATCTAGAGCACTTGATAATAGTTTTCAATCTTACTCACAAACACTGTCTAATCTACAATGTATGTACTGTACCTGTGTACTATGTATGTATTCTGCCTATGTTCCAAATTTCAGTTGTACACCACAAATCTATTAATTACCTTTATTTTTTAAATTAATATTTTTTGTTTGTTCTCTTGTAATTTGTGTGTATACTGATCATGTCTAAATAACTAAATGTGTCTGTAATTTTTCTTTGTGGAGCTTTTCTCCCTGGGCCTCTGCTGAAAAAGGGTCTTTTCGGCTCAGTCAGACAACCCCGGTTAACAAATGTAAAACAAATAAATAAATAAAATAAATGATAACCACTTTTGTTTGTGATATTGTGGCTGTCTCTCTTGGTGACCCATGTGTTGGCCGCAAAAAGTAATCCAAAATGGCCTCTCTTTTATTCTGCCTATTGCCCTAGCCATGTGGACCTAGGCAATATTCATAGCCTGTTCTGTTTATCCTGATATAGAGTCACAGATTCATAGACCATTAT
The DNA here is from genome assembly GCF_019279795.1 of Protopterus annectens. Taxonomy (NCBI): domain Eukaryota; kingdom Metazoa; phylum Chordata; order Ceratodontiformes; family Protopteridae; genus Protopterus; species Protopterus annectens. The sequence goes on along the minus strand of NC_056747.1, from coordinate 1,159,704,399 downwards.
TAGGCAAATGACCCTAGGGGTTGGGCCTTTCTCAGCCTAGTCAAGTTTTCCTGAAAGTATAATGATGTCCTCTATCCAAATAGGGCATTGAGAGTCAGGCATTTATAAGCTACCTCTGTCCACAACGGACATGGGTGTCAAGCCCAGTATAAATTTCCTATTCCCCATCCATTGGTCTAGGTTGCACTTAAACTGGGTAATAGTCAAACTCCGCTTTACATGGATGGGAAGCCTGTTCCATGGAAGGAGCAGTCTCTGGGACCCATATCTGTCTCTCCAGCATGTTCTGTTTATGTCACAGACAAAATTCAGGTCCCTAGACCTTGTATTTCTGGTGCTATTTGGCTTATGAATATGTAGGAGATTCATAAGTGTGAGGTTTGTGGATGCTTTGTAAGCCAGGCATAGATCACACCTCAGCAATCTATAGGAAACTGATCAGAGAGAAAGGGCTTTAAGGTGCTTTGCATAAGGCAGGTTCATTACACCTTGTATTCTTTTTGTAAGGAACCTCTGAGAGTTCACTCTACTTGATGCATATGCCTGGGTCAGGTACATACCAAAGGGAACATTATACTCTATGTGTGGTCTACAAGGGCAGAATACAGTGGGATAATGACCTCTTTGGACCTAGATGCCATTCCCTTACTTATATGTTGTGCAACATGAAAGGCTTTCCTCACTACAAGGCTACTGTCTATATGCATGCCCACATCTCTGACCACTGGGTCGACTCTTAGGGGCATATTATTAACATGGTAATTAGCCAGGATGGTTGCCTTCCCAAAGGGTACAATTATGCATTTCTTAGCATTCAGTTTAAGACCATGGCTTTAGCACCATCTGCTAGTCAGAGAAACTGTCTTGAAGAATGCTAGTGTCTGCAGGAAAGTTGATGATAACCTCCAGCTTGCAATCATCTGCAAACTTAGTCAGCCATAAACCTTCAGCATTTGCTTACATTTCAGAGAAAAAGATGCCAAAAATGAGCGAGCCCAGTACCAAGCTTTGGGGACCCCACTAGTGACTGGCCTCTTGGTGGAGGTGGCCTCACCTATTTTGACCTCCTGGGTCCTATCAGTGAGCCAGTTGGCTATCCAGTGAGTGATAAAAGGGTTTATACCTAAATTAGTGAGCTTGTCTGTAATGCTTGAGTGAGGGATTGCTTCAAAAGCCTTGGCCATGTTGAGAAGAGATGCATGCACAGTCTTACCTTCATCCAGTGATTTGGTGACCCTCTCAAAAAGTCCACCAGATTTAATAGGCATGACCTTCCTTTAACAAAGCCAAACTGTGATGGGTCCAGCATTTGCAGGTTACCTCTGTCCTCATTTATCATATCCATGATGATTCCTTCCATGTCCTTACAAATGAGGCTGGTAAGACTTATGGGCCTGTAGTTACCCGAATCAGTGGATGGACTTCCTTTGTGCAGAGGAATTATTGCAACCATCTTATATTCCTTGGGCAGAAAACCTGATTGAAGACTCCTGTTAAAAAACACGATTCAAATAGAACAGACAGGTCATGTTTCATGCTGTTTATTAAACATCCTGGGATGCTTTCTGGGAACACCAGTGCAGTGTTTTTGGCCTTGGAAAGTGCATTGATGACCTGTTCCCTAGCAATGGCTCGGGGATTGTGTTATGCGGTATTTCCTTTGGACTATAAGGGGGGGAGTGGGGGGAGAAATTTGAGCTGAGCCTGTCAGCCCAAAGGTTGGCAATGGCTTCAGTACAGTACAATGTGATTATAAATGTCACCCATTATCATAACCAACTCATTTTGTCTCACTTTATCAAAGAGGTCCTGCAATTGCTGTCTGAATGCCCCATTTTCCTCACCATCCCAGTCCTGCAGTAGAACCTAAGCTGAGATTATAATGGCTGCTCCTTTTTTACATTGGAGTCTTACTCCTATAAGTCTGTCATTGATTTTGATGATAGCTCCCTATTGAAATATCGGGACTTGCAATGCTGGGTCCTGAAATACGCACAAAAAAGAATGAAAATACAAGAGAAGAGCGAATATCGAACATCAGTCTCCTCCTTTAAACTTGCTTTTTTTAAAATGGTGGAAGTCTCTCCTGCACCACCCAATGTTGGTGGCAAGCCCCCTACCCCCAAAACATATCTATACTAATACTGAGAAAAATCACAGCTCAGAGAAAAGGGAATATTCTTAGAATGACAACCTGAATCTTAGTATATGTTCTCAGCCATTCATTCTCCACATTTCAGGACTCAGCACTGCGAGTCCCAACATTTTAAATGATTAGTTTTGAATGACATCCCAAAGCTGTGTTCATAAAACATTCACCACAATTCTCACACTATGTCTGTCCTCCCCCTTAGTAGTACGCTGTGGATCCCATATCTAGAGATCTCTCTGTTCTGCCCTTCCACCTTGTCTCCTGGATGCACAGAATATCCATCCTCTTTCTTAACATCATGTCATCAGGCTACATCCCTTTGGTGAACCTGCACTCAGTGTTACTATCCTTATTCATTTTTGGCAAATTGAATGACTATATGCCCAACTTTCACTCAAAAGAGCTATTCCAGGTAACCCAGTCTGGGCAACTGGACATCATCTGTCTAGTAGCTTACTATCATGAAGCTTGATTTATATCAGTGTTCTTATAGCCCTATGTCTTGAAACTATGAAGCCCTAAGGGTTTGACCCTTAATTATTTGGTACTGGCTTTTTGGGAGGAACATTTTTTTCTTAGTTACAATAATCCATGGAAGAACGAGCTTATATTTTATAAAAGATTTGTTGATGATGTGTTTCACCTGTGGATTGGGACAACAGATGCATTATATTTATTTATTAATTACTTGGAGAAGAGTACTGATTTTTCTAAAGTTTTCTGTTAATTCATGATATGGGGCCATTGACTTTTTAGATGTGAGATTAGACTTCAGCTCTAGTAAACAGATACAAACTAGTATATTTAAGAAACCCTGCTGGAAGAATAATTTATTGTCATGGGATAGTATGCATCCTAAACATGTTTTTAGGAATATAATTAAGGGTCAAATCCTTAGGACTTCTACACTTTGTACAGAAGAAAGTGTCTATGAGAATGAACCTATTGGACTGGCTCATAGGTTCAAGACATGGAACTATAAAGACACTGATATAAATCAAGTTATGGAACAAGCTAAGAAGCTTAGGAGCACTAAGGGCCAACCTTGGTTTAGACCTAATAACGAAGAAACATACGATCTCATCAGGAAACTGAACATCCTAATCGATTAAGAGTGACACTGCAGTATACCAGTGATGTTGGTAGGGACTGTGATGTAGTGAAAGACGATTGGAAGATTCTTAAAACTGAGAAACTCTGGGATATAGTTGGTGACAGACCTTCCTTTAGTTTCAAGAACAACATCAATTTGAAAAGGTTGCTTTGTAAAGAGATCAGCCCATTGACTAATGTTAACCAATTATCGAATCAACTTGGAACTTTTCCCTGTAGAGGATATAAAGCCTGTAGCTATATCTGTTCAACTGACATATTTCAACATCCTCTTACTAAGAGAACATATAGATTTAAACTGCATGCTGATTGCCATAGCAAGCATCTTATTTATTTAGCCAAGTGCTCTGCATGTATTTGCTATTTTACATTGGTAAAACCAACAGAATGTTGAAGGAATGGCTCCTTCAACATATAAGTGATATTAAACTGAGAGCTAAACGTAGTGCTATGGCACAATGTGTTGATGCTAACCCAGGACATAGTTTTAAATGCATGGCTTTACAGCTGGTTAAGAATGATAGAGGAGGCGGAGACTTGGTTAACCATACTGAGTGCATTGAAACTAAATGGATTATTGATTTACGTGCCAACTGTTATCCAGGCTTGAATGGGATGATACCCCTGAAACCCACCCTTAGAGGGCGTAGACCTATTCTTTGAGTTTTATTGGATGTTTGGATTTATTTTAACTGGACTTTTGTGGAATATAGCAAGATCTGAAGAAGGGCATCAGCCTGAAAGCATTAATCCTGTCTGGCCTCTCATTTTATTATGTTTACTTTTATCATGTTTTAAGATTTAAAAAATTGTTTATGCCATTTACTGTGGTGGTCTGAGGAGGTTTTGTTTGCATTTGCAAATTACATTATATTCAGTGTACATTAAGGGATGTTTATATGACTTCTGTTCAGAATTGGGAATGCACTAAATGTCCAGAAAGTTTCTATATAGAGTTAAGATTACAGTATACATATTTCACCAGAATAGTGACTTTTTCTATCACTGAAAGGTGCCAGTATTAAAATGCCATGTACTAAGAGTGGCAATATGGCTGGACCAAACTTAGCATTGAACTGTTTTTAATTCCTTGAAAAGGGAGTGACAATCTTAGTTATGTTTTGTATTTGAATATTGAAGAACAATTTTCTGAAAAGTTTTCTAAGGACCATCAAAGATGGATTAGGATATGACCTATTAAACAGAGACCCCAAATTAAGAGTTTTATAAGAATTTCATTGTAACAGTTTAACTTGTTGCATTATAGTTATTCCCATCAAAAATGGGTATACGACTTCTCAGGATATAAAATGCAATTCATTTCCAGAATATATTTGCTGTGACTTGAAATTACATCAAAAATTAAAAATACCTGCAGTGGCAATGAAAATATGGCTAAAAAACTCTATTGCATTTAATACATTTTAGTCTTTAAGTGTAGAATGTCAAATTAATTTCACCTTGTATGTGAATGTCCAACCATAGCTTATTGAAAGGTTTACAATGAATTGGTGAATGGAAATGATATATGGTTTGTTAAACAAAAGGAACAAATGGAAGATTATACAGACTTTACAGTGGCAGTCTGGCAGGTTGCATTATACCTGACTTCCCTGAAGGATGGGTATGTGATTCCTCTGTGCAGTAAAACATGCAATATATGTCCATAATATATTGTTACTGAGTTGGTATTGCATAAAAATGCAACATATATATTTTTTCAAAATAGTGACCTTTGCTGTTACTGAAAAGATATGACAGTGGAAATATGGTTAAGCCATTTAACTGTGAGATAAATTTTAATTCCTTAAGGTTGGAATGACAATTTTTAGTGAACCTTATTTATAAGTATCAAAATATTTTTCTCTGACAGTTTTACAAATGACAACTGAGATGTGACCTATTTTACTTAGACACTGAATGGGACATTTTAATGGCAATTTACAGATGTACCATAATACTTGGTTTGTGATAGGATGCCTAAATGATTTATTTTCATAGTGAGAAAAAACTCCAGATTTGTAGCTCGTCCAATCAATTCAGACTGCAAAGCAGTGACACACATTATATAATGTTCTGTACATGTGTTTATACTTAATATTACCAGCTATGTACTTTTTTTGGCTGTACTTTATTACATATGTCTTAAGACATTTTTGAGAAAATTTCAAATATTTTCAGAGATATTGTCCTGTATTGGAAGGTACCACAGGCATGGCTGTGCATCTATTTTGCTGCTCATATTTTGCCATTTGATTCAAAACATATCTATATGACATTTAAGCCATATCTATATAACATTTCAAAATATATCTATATAACATTTCAAACCTTATCTATATAACATTTGCCTTGCCTGAGAAATTTGGCAAATATTAGAAACATATACTTAGTGCCTTTATACAACACAGAACTGGAAATGCTTATTTCTCAGAAAAAATACATCACCTAATTTTAAATGTTATACAAAAACACAGTTTTTATAAGTACATCATGATATTCAAGCATTTAATATGTTGCTGCTTCATTGTCTTTACAATTATTAGTCTATCCAGTTGTCCTGTTCAGATAATTGTATAAAAACACTGAAAGCAATGTAGCAGTGTTGACATTTGTTTGTAGGGTCAAATGAAGGGCAGAACAGCCACTAAAAACAGACAAGCTGTAACATGTGAAAGCATTTGGTTTAAAATAAAAATATAGCAATAATTTCTGTCCTGAATAACGAATACAAAATATGTCAAAAATATAAATATATTATGATTCTTGGCAGTATTCTAGGAAGTGACTAGTACCAGACTAAATATCAGAATTGTGGAAACAAGGAGCAGTTGTGGTATTGCCAAAAGAGGGTAAAGAGATGTATATGCCATCATCCTATGTACCAGTATATACATTTATATGGCGCTTTTGTGCATGATCAAACTAATTTAATGATGAAGCAAAAATACCGGTAAAAAAAGTGTGAGCATACACAACACTGATAACAATATCAAATGAAATAATGCTGAGAAATAAAAAATGTTCCTCCTTTGATAGTAACACTACCCCTCCCAATAACACTAACTTCAAATTTGCCTGAATAGTCGCAGTGTTAGAGGAATTTTTTTTTATGAAAGTAAGGTGTGGGGTTAGGGATGAGGGAAGGGGCAGCATTAAGATTAGGGTTACTAAAGAGGGCAGGGGGGTCTGTCTGATACTGAAAAGAGGGATGAGGCTTTGACATGGACAAGGGGGGACATCTCAAACCCTGCTTCTTGGCACAGAAAACAGGAGTAGTAACCCACTAAACTTAATAAGCAGATTCTAAATATTATATAATTTAAATGGAGCATTTCTCCCCAGACCTCTGCTGAAAATGGGACTTGTGCCCAATAACATTTTCCTGGTAAACCAAACAAAAAAAAAAATAAATAGATAAATTATTGGTGTGAAAGATATGCCACCTTGCCCACAGGGATATTTGGCTGCTGAAAAAAAATTCTAACATATGACTTGACCCTACTTTGCTTTAAAAGTTTCTTACCTCTCTCTGTCTCACTTTTTCTCCCTGCCTGCCTGTCTCTATCTCAGAAACTGCATTTTTCTGTTTCTGTGTTTGCAACTACTCTAATGAACTAATGCAACAATTTGGATAAGTGATGGAATGATTAATTTCCTTTAAGTAGAAAACATGAAATGATACAAAATGTTTCTGCTCTGACCAAGGTTAAGTAAATATTTGCACTTAGGTTTATATGTAGCAAGGGTCTGCTACATTTCCCAGAGTAATTTCTTTTTTCTTCTGTTTCTCAATGGGTTTGTTATTCAGTGCACTGAATAACAAACCCATTGAGAAACAGAAAAAAAAAGAAATGTTGAAATACAAGTTTGTTTTTTTAATTGAAAGAATATGCTATGACATGTTGAACTTAAAACAATGTAGCAACATTGCCCTCTGCTGTAAAGAAAGCTAAGTCAAGCATTTCTAGTCTGTCCTTTGAAATTGAAACTATTTCATGACTGTCTTTGATGTTTACAATTCGGTTCCGGTCAGGCTAGATGAAGGCTTCCTGCCTATTGTTTTAAGGCTAAAGTTGTTGTTGTGTCTTTCGGCTTATCCCGGTTAGGGGTCGCCACAGCGGAACTCCGGTCCGCTAATGTTTGGTAGTGGATTTTTACGTGCCGAGTTACCAGCCCTGATGCACAACCTTCAATGAAGGCATGCCCATTCATGCATGCCTCCACACAGAAGATGCTCTAGCTGAGAATCGAACGGGACAACGTCTTGCTGTGAGGCGACAATGCTACCACAGCACCAATACTGCGATGACCAGAATTTACATGTGGAATGTCCTTTATTGCTCTGGTTTCTGCCTAGGTGTAAAAGAATGTAAATGCAGTTTCTGTCAGCCAGGGAACACCAAGAGATTGTAAAAAAATGATGTAATGGGAATCAGGACTGCAATAGCAATTTAAACAGAGAGAATCAAAAGGCATTAAGCATTTTGTCTTGACTATCCAACTCACATCACTACCTGTTGTCTTATGTAGTTATCTTAGACGTGTTTTCTTTTAGAAATAGCTAGAAACTAGAAAGATTAGACTAAGTGTTTTTCTGTGATGTCAGAATTGTACTGCTGAATTATTTTAAGTTTCTCTGTGATCTCTGAACTCTTGACTAGCACTGTGTAGTAGAAAGTATTGTCTTGTGTTTTTAATTATTTATTATTAAATATTTTTAAACCCTTTTAACTGTGGCTGTTTTGTGTAGAGATAATTTGAGCTCTAGAGTACATTGCATATTTATAGAGTTTACTGTCCAAGTCACTCCAAATAAATCTTGACTGTTTAGTCACAACTACCAATTGGATAATAATATTGCATAGTAATAATTGGACACCCTTTTAAGGGCCTTTGAGTAGCTGATAAGTATTAGTGGGTGGTGGCAAGTGGAGCTACTGTATAGTCTGGGAGAAAGGGGCACAGCTGGAGAGACTGTGCCAGCTTTCCCCAGGAGTATCTGTGTGGTTGTATAAACCTTTCTCAAAGTGCGCGTGCATGTGTGTGTGTGTGTGTGTGTGTGTGTGTGTGTGTGTGTGTGTGTGTGTGTGTGTGTATGTGTGTGTGTGTGTGTGTGTGTGTGTGTGTGTGTGTGTGTGTGTGTGTGTGTGTGTGTCAGCTACTTGGGCAGGAACATGAAGCACTGGTTGGACAGGGAGGATGCTAGAGGTTTTAGCTTGCCCACTAAGCTGAGATCTGGACCCTATAGCTGTGCCAGTGGGGAGTCTCATTGGGGACCTGGAGAGCAAGGGAGTGACCAGCCCCGGACTGACTGTGATCTCTGTATGCTCTTAAGGGAAATTGCACTTTGCTGTGTGTATTTGTTATCCTTTCCTCATATATGAGACATCCTCTCTGGTGTTAGTGGTGAGGATTGAGGCTCCTTGATTGCTGGGACAGGGCACAGGCATCACATATTAATTGGTGGCAGAGGTGGGATATCCACATCACCTATTAATTAGTTGGCAAATTCTAATTGGCTTGTAGTGGTGTGGGTAGAGTGAATCCTGTAGCTTGTGTACAGTGAGCTTTGAAGGTGTTTTTATACTCTAAAACAGCCACACAGTGAATACGCAAAGTTTGGATCACAATTGTTTTATTTCTTTTGTTAGCTTAGTTAGTCAGGGTGAGCAGGGAGCATGTCAGCAGAGGAGTATTGAAAGCTGACAAGGAGCCAGCTGGCAGAGATGTGCCAGGCTAGGGGACTGGTGCATGGAAACCTAACTAAGGCAGACCTGATTGCAGCCTTGGTTACAGGTGCATCAGAAAACAGCATCCAGGAGGACAAAGTGGCAGTGGAGATATAACACCCTCAGAGAATGGACAGCTCAACCTTTCTGCAGTGGACTTAAAAATCCAACTGGAGCTAAAGAGACTTGAGTTGGAGGCCAGGTGTGTGGAATTAGAAGCAGCTGAGAGACTGAGGCATCTAGAGAGTGAGGAGAATGAGAAACTGTTATGCCTAGAAGCTGAGGAAAAAGAGAAGCAGGGGCAGCATGAGAAGTAGATGCTGACTCTTTGCCAGTGTCATGGAGGTAATGCGGAAGGGAGTAACTGGACCCCAGAAGCACAAAACATCAGTAAATTTCTTCCACAGTTTAAAGAGAGGTATAATTTTGATAGTTTCATTCATATACTTGAGAGGGTATGCAAAAAGTATGAAGTTGACCAATGGCTCTGGGTACGGTTCCTGACCCGCTTACTCCATGGTAAAGTTCTAACTGTATTATCTAAAATGTCTGATGTTGCATGTTTTGATTATACTGCTGTAAAAAAATGTCTATTAGAGGTTTTTAAGCTAACACCTGAAATGTACAGGAAAAAGTTTAGTGAGCATAGATGCAAGGCAGATGAAAGTGTGTGTGAATATGTTGCTGAATTGAGCACTTATTTACATAGGTGGGTGAGGGGATGTCAGGTCACCAATTCTGAAGGGCTGACAGACCTTTTGGTGAGGGAACAAGACCTTAGCAGTTTGCCTGAGGACATGAGGATCTGGTTAGCTGATAGACAATGTGCTACTGCAGATAAGTTGGGGAAAATGGGAGACCTATACCTGGCAAGCAGGGTAGCCCTGCACAGGAAGGGGACCCCCAGTACTGCTCATTGGTCTAAAGGAACCCATGGTGGGCAGCACAGACTGCCTCAACAGAATCTGCCTGTAGCAGGGGAAGCCACTAGTCCAGGTACACATCCAAGACCTAGGGTTAAATATTTTGAATGCAACCAGTGGGGACATGTGGCATACAGGTGCACATGGAGGCAAGGTGGGGAACCAAAGGTGAGGGAACCAGTACGTGGGAAAGACAAAATGCCAATGGTAGGTTGTCTTGAGACAATAAGGGTACCGAACTACCATCCTGCAGATGTCCTGATAGGGAAGTATTTGGATGAGGCAGTACTATGTGCTTATGCAGTTACATGCAATCAGGCTAGGAGACAAGCATGTAGGTCTGGTAGCCTGGGGGAGACCCAGGCAGATTGCATACTTGCAGCCAGGACTGCTGAGGTGGTTACTTCAGGGAGGGAGATACTTTGTAGCAGTGAGACTGAAGGTGAGCCACAGCTGCTTGTGGGAGTTGATGTTCCCTTGGACAGAATGACTGCAAAGGTAGAGGTGAATAGTAGTACCCAGGCTGACAGTGAGGCACCACTGTCAGAGGATGCCAGACTTCCTGTGGAAGGGATGCTGGGAGGGGTTACAAGGAGAGAGTTGAGACAGGCTCAGCTCTCAGACTTTACATTGCAAGGCCTGAGGCAGGTAGCTAGGGAAGCACCTGATTGTCAAGGAAAGGGGGAATCTGTATACTGGAACAAAGGGTTACTATACAGAGAGTGGACCCCTGAGGGAGGGCTAGAAGGTGAGAGAGTACAGCAGTTGGTAGTGCCTAGAGCCTACCACCTGACACTTCTAGCCATAGCCCATGATATTCCCTTTGCAGGTCATATGGGAATAAAATGTACAAAGAGGCATATTATGCAGAACTTCTATTGGCCTGGAATTTCCAGAGATGTAACAGGGTACTACAGGACCTGTGAGCAGTGCCAAAATGTAGGCAAGGCAGGAGACAAGGTGAGAGCTCCTTTGATGCCTTTGCCTGTGTTTGAGGAGCCATTTCAGAGGGTAGCTATGGATATTGTGGGTCCTCTGAGTACCCCAAGTTTCACAGGGAAAAAGTATATCCTAGTGGTAGTGGATTATGCTACACAATACCCTGAGGTGGTGGTTTTGTCCTCCACTGAAGCAGAAAAGATGGCAAATGCTTTGTTAGAGATTTTCAGCAGGGTAGGTTTCCCAAAAGAAATACTGACTGACAGAGGTGACAATTTCATATCAGACCTGCTGGCTTGTCTGTGGAAGTCCTGTGGGGTGAAGCACATGAGGACCACCCCCTACCATCCCCAGACTAATGGTCTTGTTGAGAAGTTAAACTCTCTACAATCAAGTTCATGCTACGGGCATTTGCAGATCAGTTTAAGAGGGAATGGGACAAATATTTTCCCCATCTGTTGTTTGCTTACAGAGAGGTTCCCCAGGAATCCACAGGTTTTTCACCCTTTCAGTTGCTGTATGGGCATAGGGTGAGGGGACCTCTAGATTTAAATCGAGATGCGTGGGAAGGTGAGTGCGAGTCTCACAAGGAGTCTGTTGTGGCATACATCCTAAACCTCAGGCCAAGGCTGAGGGAACTCATGGGCTTGGCCCAGGAGAACCTGGCAGAAGCCCAACAACAGAAAAAGGTGTGGTATGACAGGAATGCTCGAGCTAGAGATTATGCTGTGGGCAGCAGGTAATGGTTCTCATTACTGTCAGACACAACAAGCTGCAAGCAGTTTGGGAGGGACCCTACAAGGTGGTAAGAAAGGTAAGTGATGTTAACTACATGGTGGAACTGCTAGGCAGAAGGCAGGTGCATAAATTGTATCATGTTAACATGATGAAACCTTACCATGATAGGGAGGCCCTTATGCTGAGCATTTGCAGTGGATTGCATGAGGACTCTGAGGAAGATCTGGTGACTGCTATCCTCAGTGAGGCTCGGGCTGACACCTCAGTGGAAGGGGTAGCAATATCCCAGCAGCTATCTCTTATCCAGGTTTGAGAAATTCGAGCAGTGTTGCAGGAATTTGGGGACATGTTCACTGGGAAACCAGGGTGCACCCACCTGGGGCAGCACCAGGTGGATACAGGACCCCAAAGGCCTATTAGGCAGGCCCCTTATAGAGTGCCTGAGAGAGTCAAACAAACTCTGAGGGAGGAGGTACAAGAGATGTTGGAACTAGGGGTGATTCAAGAGTCCAACAGTCCCTGGGCCTCCCCAGTGGTGCTGGTGCCAAAGAAGGATGGCAGCACCAGGTTCTGTTTGGACTACAGGAAATTAGTCACACAGAGTCAGATGCTTACCCCATGCCTAGGACAGATGAGGCCGTAGAGCAGCTGGGTGGGGCTACATATCTTACAACCATTGATCTTACTAAGGGTTACTGGCATGTACCCTTGACTCCCAGTGCTAGAGAGAAGTCAGTCTTTGTGATTCCTTTTGGCTTGTATGAGTTCACAAAGATGCCCTTTGGGATAAAGAATGCCCCGGCAACTTTCCAGAGGCTGGTAGATCATATCCTAGCAGGAGGGTTTGCCCTTGCTTACCTATATGATATTGCTATCTACAGCCATTCCTGGCCAGAGCACCTTCAGCATGCCAGGGAGGTGCTGGGCAGACTACAGAGGGCAGGACTGACCATCAAGCCGAACAAATGTAAGGTGGGTATGGCGGAGGTCTCCTACCTAGGACATAGAGTGGGGAGTGGTAAGATAAGGCCAGAACCTGCCAAAGTGGAGCCATTTAGGCATGGCCTGCACCTGTTACTAAAAAGCAGGTGAGGACATTTTTAGGGACAGCTGGGTACTACAGAAAGTTCGTCCCTAGTTATAGTACCATAGCTGCTCCCTTCACAGACCTAACAGGGAAGAACAGGCCAGATAAGGTAGTGTGGACCCCAGCATATGAGCAGGCATTCCAGTGGCTTAAAGAAGCTTTGTGAGGACTCCCTGTGTTAACCAGTCCAGATTACAGCAAATAATTTGTTGTGCAGGTGGATGATTCAAACCATGGGGTGGGGGCTGTACTTAGCCAGATTTCTTCAGAGGGAAAAGAGCACCCAGTGGTTTATCTCAGTTGTAGGCTCCATCCCAGGGAAGAATGCTATGTAGGTGTAGAAAAGGAATGTCTACCCATAGTGAGGGCACTGCAGAAACTCCAGCCTTATCTGTATGGAAGGAAATTCACTGTTATGATAAATCAGAACCCTCTAACATGGTTAAACAGAGCCAGCCAGCAAAATGCCAAGTTGCTAAATGGAGCCTGGGGTTGCAAGCATATGATATGTCAGTGCAGCACCGCAGTAGGATTAGCAATGCCAATGCAGATGGGCTCTCAAGACAGGGAATGGGGTAAGGTATACTCAGATAGACCTAACTCTCTCAAGCAGCGTTTCTCAAGGGCCACTTGAAAAAATAGCTTGAGTTCTCCGGGGGGGGGGGGGGTTGTGAAGACTAGTAGAGATGGGTGAAGGCTGCCAGCTTAGTCAAATAGAATTTGGTGCATAATTCTGTCATTTGTAAATATAAATGTTGAAATATGGGCTTGTTTTCTTAAATTAAAGAATATGCTGTAAAATGTTGAACTTAAAACAATGTAGCAACATTGCCATCTGCTGTAAAGAAAGCTAAGTCAAGCATTTCTTGTCTGTCCTTTGAAAATGAAATTATTTAATGACTGTCTTTGATGTTTACAATTCGGTTCCGGCCGGGCTAGATAAAGGCTTCCTGCCTATTGTTTTAAGGCTAAAGTTAATGATCAGAATTTACATGTGGAATGTCCTTTATTGCTCTGGTTTCTGCCTAGCTGTGAAAGAATGTAAATTCAGTTTCTGTCAGCCTGGGAACACCAGGAACGTGTAAAAAAATGATGTAATTGGAATCAGGATTGCAATAGCAGTTTAAACAGAGAGAATCAGAAGGCATTAAGCATGTTTTGTCTTGACTATCCAACTCACAGCACTGCCTGTTGTGTTATGTAAATTATCTTAGACTTGTGTTTTCTTTTAGAAATAGCTAAAAACTTGAAAGATTAGACTAAGTGTTTTTCTGTGATGTCAGGACTGTATTACTGAATTATTTTAAGTTTCTCTGTGATCTCTGAACTCTTGACTAGCACTGTGTAGTAGAAAGTATTGTCTTGTGTTTTTAATTATTTATTATTAAATATTTTAAACCCTTTTAACTGTGGCTGTTTTGTGTAGAGATAATTTAAGCTCTAGAGTACATTGCATATTTATAGAGTTTACTGTCCAAGTCACTCTAAATAAGCCTTGACTGTTTAGTCACAACTACCAATTGGATAATAATATTGCACAGTAATAAATGGACACCATTTTAAGGGCCTTTGAGTAGCTGATAAGTATTAGTGGGTGGGAGCAAGTGGAACTACTCTATAGTCTGGGAGAAAGGGGCACAGCTGGGGAAACTGTGCCAGCCTTCCCCAGGAGTGTCTGTGTGGTTGTATACATTCTTCTCAAAGTGCATGTGTGTGTGTGTGTGTGTGTGTGTGTGTGTGTGTGTGTGTGTGTGTGTGTGTGTGTGTGTGTCTGGGTGTGTGTGTCAGTTACTTGGGCAGGGACAGAAGAACTGGTTGGACAGAGAGGGTGCTAGAGGTTTTAGCTTGCCCACTAAGCTAAGATCTGGACCCTATAGCCGAGCCATTGGGGAGTCTTATTGGGGACCTGAAGAGCAAGGGAGTGACCAGCCCCAGACTGACTGTGACCTCTGTATGCTCTTAAGGGAAATTGCACTTTACTGTGTGTATTTGTTATCACTTCATCATATATGAGACACCCTCTCTGTTGTTAGTGGTGAGGATTTGAGGCTCCTTGATTCTGGGCCAGGGCACGGGCATCACAACCACCATAGACAAGGTTATTGCAAATAGGCACGACACACACACACACACACACACACACACACACACACACACATATATATATATATATATATATATATATATATATATATATATATATATATATATATATATAGGTTCACTTTAAATAATTGAATGTTCAGAACATTGACGTTCTGATCACCGAGACCAGAACATCGATGTTCAGAACATTGAAGGTTCAAAATGAACCACAAAAACAAGAAAAAAATCACAAACACTATGTTATGCAGAGGGGCTTTGCCCCCTGCCCTCCCCATGTGGGGGCTGTGCCCCCCACACCCCCCTACTGTAATATTCCAACTCCGAGATCGCACTACAGTGGGGTAAGGGAAATCTCCCGTTTACCGCTATATGTGGTAGCGCTAGACGGGAGATTTTCCGTACCCTACCTGCAATACCAACACTCAGATGAGACACACACACACACACACACACACACACACACACACACACACACACACACACACACACACACACACACACAACATGTATGGCGCCTTGTTGCCCTGCATACACACCCAACATTCCACAATCTCACTTACCTGGCACTTCCACTTTAAGCCTTCGATGTTCTGAACATCGATGTTCTGGTCTTGATGATCAGAACGTCAATGTTCTGAACACTCAATTATTTAAAGTGAACCTATATATATATATATATATATATATATATATATATATATATATATATATAGTTACATGTTAAAAGATTGTACGTTTGAAACATCGAACTTAATATGGTCGAGACCATATGGTCGATATTTCAAAAGATCTATCTTTTAACATGAGTAAAATTAGATGAAAGACAGGAGTTAGAAGACTGTAATGCAAGGGGGCAAGCCCCACTGTGCCTCCCACACCCCCCCTACTTAAATATACCAACTCAGAGATCGCGCTACAGCAGGGAATAGGAAAATGTTTTGAAACACCGACCATATGGTCTAAACCATATGCAATTCCTTGTTTAAAATGTTCGCTCTTTTAACATGTAAATATATATATATATATATATATATATATATATATATATATATATATATGTGTATATATCAGTAAACACACACAGTGATATCCATTAAGAGCTTAATACAAACTCGCATGACTTTTTTTCTTCCTAGAGTATATTACCTCTTTTCTAATTGTATTTATGAAGCAGCATGTAAATAAAGCATGTCTTAACTGAGCATCCATTTATGTTGCTTTTCTATGCTGTTCATTCATCTCATTATGCGTTGCATAAGGTCTGCATGAAGTGCAATATACATTTGTTTCATTAGCCTTTACATCTTATTGTAGATTACATTTAAGATGTTTGGCCCAAAAAAAAGCCCAAACCATAATATATTTGTAGTTCTGCTTTCTTTATGTCTCAGTAGGCACCATATAAGATAATGTAAATAGGACTGTGGGATTATTCAAGTATTTACATGGCAAGTCATTTGACAGTTGCAGAAGAGGTGGCACCTTAAGCATGAATGACAGGAAGCTTGACATCGCTGGCTGACAGTGTGAGTGAGCAGAGATAGAATTCTTTCTTCTAAGAAATCTTACCCATTTACAAAAGCAGGCAACCTAATAAGTGTTTGAAGCCAGTACAAAAAAAGTGCCCAAACTGTGACAAAAGCACTAATCAAAGAAATTCACAGAAAAATATTGTGACAATCACTTTGTAAGTTTTGAAAGAAAGCAATAATTCAGAGCACTGACTTAAGATGTTGGCAAAATAGAAAGACCAATATAATGTCATATTTGAAGGGCAGACACTTTACTGTAGAAGAATAAGAAGAAGCCTTAGATGAAAAATGAAATCATGTTAGTAGGTCAGTCCTTACTGGATCATTTGGGACAGAAAAAACTGTAAAACAAAAGTAACCACTTAGAGTGAGGCAGAAGATTATCGACGTATAGGAGCGAGGCAGAAGATTATCGACGTATAGGAGCGAGGCAGAAGATTATCGACGTATAAGAGCGAGGCAGAAGATTATCGACGTATAGGAGCGAGGCAGAAGATTATCGATGTATAGGAACGAGGCAGAAGATTATCAACGTATAGGAGCGAGGCAGAAGATTATCGACGTATAGGACATCATTCTGATTGTACTCATGATTTGAAGAGTTACTACATGTTAGGGGATCTACCCTTTCAGAATGTAAATCTGACTTCATGCAAACTGTTTGGAAGATTACACACACACACACACACACACACACTCACAAACACACAGGATTTCTGAGTGTATGTGAGAGAATGTACAAAGGTGTACAAGTTGTTCTAACTGCTTGGCTCCTACAGCCTATACATTTTGCTGATAATGCTTAGAATAGTCCTGGGTCTCTGTTTTAGTTTTTAGACTTTGACCTTTGCTATCATGGTCTGAGAAATATTTGCAGCAGGGAAAACAAAGGTAATGCTTTTTTTCATAATATATTATCAACATGCACAGAATCAGCATCAGAAACAACATCTGTTGGTTAACAGTTAAAGCATTCGGTTGTGGTGCTGTGGTAGCGTTGTCGCTTCATATTAAGAAGCTGTCTAGTTCGATTCTCAGCTAGAGAGTCTTCTATGTGGAGATATGCGTGAATGGGTGTACCTTCGTTGAAGGTTGTGCATCAGGGCTGGTAACTTGGCACGTAAAAATCAACTACCAGTCATTAGCAGACCGGAGTTCTGCTGTGGCGACCCCTAACCGGGAAAAGCCGAAAGACACAACAACTTTCTTGGAATGGCTACGTATCTTTGACTATTCAGACATGCTTTTAAAAGGTCAAGAGAAAAAGAGTGCACACTATTTCAAATATTTCCCCTAAACTGTCCAGTGTCCAATGTGTTTTAAGCACTCTGTGTAAGTTGATAATTCTAGTAAGTATATGCTTCCACATTAGAAAGTGCTACACTGACATTATATGTGTACTTGGATGCATCAAGGACTTGTGAAGGCGGAACTGAACTCTATGAACTTCTCAGCTGACGGTGCTAACACTAAACAGCAGTGTATTTTTAGAAATGTGTTCCAGTTAATGTAGTCTAGGAGATACACTATATGCTTGTGGAGGTTGTGAAAGCAAACCAAGGTCTCTGCAGGTTATTTTGTAGCTTGTTACTGTTACTTAGGTAATACTGATATCTTTAGCCTACCAGTCCAACTATTTTGATTAATGACCTTATTTTACACAACTGAATGATCGATCCAAGCCACTGACAACATAAAAAAGAACAAAACTGACAAATGAGAAAAGCAGCCTAAATCAAGAGTTAAAAAAAAAAAAATATATATATATATATATACATATATATATATATATATATATATATATATATATATATATATATATCTTGCTATATTTATATATTAGATATATCACATGATAACATAATGCAAGATATTTCTGAAATGGAAATCAACAGTATTTGCTTAAAAAATATTTCTGCTTTTCGTTAAGTTATGGGCATAAGTAGGAGGTTAAGCTGCAAATAGACCGCTTGGTGGGTACATACTCTTACCCCTAAACTTTTACAATTAAAAGTTGAAATACTCAGCTACTTTCATCACAGGGTCTACAATTTTCCCACCAATAATACATGGTTAGAAATTGCTTATATATTTGTGAAGTATATTATGGATTCTTTGGAGCATACCTCTCAAACTCTTAGCTCAAGAAATCTGGACAAAGCACAACAAAATGAGGAGACAAAGGCCCAAAACTAGGGATACATTTTAAATATTGCTCTTATAAACATAGAATGTTGCTAGAATAACAGGATTTGTGTAGCATGCATTTTCTGCAGGATATGATGTCTGAAACTCAAATATATGTCATTATTTAGTGACTTTAATCCTTAGATTATTGCAGTGATTTGTCAAAAAAACACAAATTTTATGAGGAACAGACCAAAAATATGAGGCACAAAAACTGGACATTCTGTGAAAATCTGTACAGTTGAGAGGTATGTTTTGGAGATACTTTTGTTCCCTGTCAGGAATAACATTACCTTTTACGGCTATGTATTCTATTGTGTTATGGGTGACCAGTCAACTGTTTATTTATTGATTTCTTTATTTGTTAATTTATCAATTGAGTAGGTGAGATGGATCACTAGGATCCTTTTTTTTCAGTTATAACCTGACCTTGCTGATAGTACACACACCTAAGGCTAGGCCTAACCTTCAGAAACATTTTGGCACTGTGTTAGATGTTATTTGTACCTTTTGATCAACATGTCTGCATGTGACTACAAACTGCTTAACACCAGTTAGAGGAAACACACACACACACACACACACACACACACACACACACACACACACACACACACACACACACACACACACACCTGTATATAAATCTGTACAAATGATATATACATCTATATTGAATTATCTCACTAGTTATTTAAGCCAATCCAGCTTCAGATCACGAAGGGATTCTTACCAAACATCCTCTCAAATCTTTCAATCACCCACGTATTGTGGCTGCATATCAATCCTTTCCTGTATCCCTAGACAAATGCAAAACTCTTCTGTCTCCCATTTCACCCCGAAAAATGTTATTATACTTGTGACTTTAACCTTGGCTTTGTTGATGCCTCCAACCTAAACATTTCTGATCTCCTTGTTCTACTTCAGCTCATCACCTACCCAGCCAGGCCCAACATTAAAACAAACCGCCACTCACTTCATGATTTCATAACAACCTCCCATCCAACCAATTTTTCTATCATCACTACTCATCCTGCCTCCTTGAAGGACCAATACCCCTTAGCTTTCATCATTCAAACCTGACAAATACCCACCGAGAATGATATCCTTTAAACTAAAATTTCCCCTACAGCTCACCAGTGTGCATTCATAACTTTCAGGAATAGATGGATCACCATTCTTTCCCTGACTGATCCTGTCTCCACTGCACAAAGATTACATAATTTCTCCTCTCATCAGAACACCCACTTGCCACACTCTTTAAAGACAATAAAATGACTGGCTCAAAAAAGAGCTAAAACCACTAATGAAATTCTGTAATGAAACCTAGAAAGAGAGAAAAATCCCTCTAATTCTAGTCATGGCTGTTATTATGAGCTATGAAATGTCACTAAACTAACAATCCGTAGACACAAGACCAAGCACTTCAAGTCTAATATACCCAAACCTCTCTTTTACACACTCCTAAAATGTTTTGTCAGGAAGTGAACTTTCCCCAAAGAACAGCACTTACAAGGACACACTCCTTGTCTAATTGGCTTTCTTTTACCATCTGATTTCCTGAAAGAATTCTCCAACCTCCCTTTCATCAACTACAATGGCTTCATCTCGCATGTTGCTTAGAACCCCCTCTCCTGAATACATTCCTCTCTTCTACTTCTCTAAACTCACAGCTAAGCAAATTGCACCTTTACTAGAAAAAAAATCCCACAAGACTCTCCCACTGGCTGTGACAAGGGACTACACCATCTCCCCCACCTCTTAAAGCCTTAGCCTTACATCTAATATCATACCCATAATCTGGAAGCCTGACTTTGCTCAAGCTATTTCTAAAGATCACAAAACCCCATCTGCAAATCCCTTTTGCCCCATCTCCATACTTCCTACTCTAGGTTAAATTCTTGAAAAACTAATATCTAACAAACTTACTATTCACCTGGACAAATACCACCTGCTATCTAACAAACAACACAGTTTTAGGGCATGACTGAAAACTTTGGCTGCTCTTTCCATCCATACTGATGACATACTCATGAACATGGACTAACTGAACCTATATTTATTGACCTACAAGAGCCCTTGACATGATCAACCACATAGTTTTACTAAACCACCTGCTAGATATTGATATCAACTCTCAAGCCACTGACTGGTTCATGGACTTCTTTTCTAACAGATCTTTCATGGTCAAGATTAGCTCATCTGTGTATAACGTAGCATACACTCACTTAGGAGTCCCACAAAGATCCATATTTGATCCTTTACTGTTTTCTGTCTTCATAAATAAATGACCCCTGATGCCATGGTCATCTACAAATCCAATCCTGCACACCATGTCATCTGAAGCCGACTTCAAGATGTACTGCAACAAAACAATTGGATCTCTACAAAACACTTCTTTTCTCAAGCAAGTCCATGCTCTTTGGCTAAAACAAAAAGACTCTCCAAAGGATGCAGCTCCCTTACCTTAGTTGATCAGGTGCATAACAACTTTGAAACAACTACTTCATTTAGATACTTGTGCATTTGGCTCAACCAGTCCCTCACATATCAAGAATGCATACAAAACTCAGTTCCAAGATCAAGTTATCTTCCATTCTGGGCCCATAATGTAGTGCAGTGGTTTGCATTGTCACCTCAAAGCAAGAGGTTTTCTGGTTCAATTCTTGGCTGGGGTGCCTTCTGTATGGAGTCTGCATTTCCTCCCTGTGTTCATATGGGTTTCATCCAGGTGCTCCGGTTTCCTCCCACATTACAAAAAACATACATCTGGAGCATTTCTCCCTGGGTCTCCGCTGAAAATTGGCTTGTTCTAAGTCAGACTTTCCCATTAAACAAATGTTAATAAATAAATAATAAATGTTTCACAATGTCTATCTAAATGAGCCAGGGTAGCCATAGGCAAAAGGATCCTTTTTATCCAACTTGAATAAGACTTACGACTGTTTGCTTTCTGCTCTAGTAAAGCATAACAACTTTACAGTTTGTTTAAAAAATATATATATGCAGATTAATCACCAACTCACCTTGAAACAAACATCACTGTTGTACTCTATCCAAAGCAAACTAGTTACCAATTCAAGCCAGAGCCAACATTCTCCTTGGTTCCCTACTTTTCAAACTGCTCCAAATGTGATGGGAAAAATATGCTGTTCAGTATTCTGGGCATGTCTTTCCTCTTTAACAGATGATCAAACAAACAACTGTAAGAGGAAGAAATCAAGAAGACACAAAAATGAGACTGAGTTCATTAAATATTTTTTTTAACTTTTTCTTTTTTTTAGCATCTTAAAAACCCAAGAATGCTGCAGCAGGAAATTGTGGGCAATATGGGAAGCTCAGGGCACTGTCACATCCAAGTGAGAGGGATGACAGAGTAATTCTTTGCAGAAAAGTGGCAGCAGGGAGTAGGCCATGGGAGGCCATATAGGGACCATCCAGGGGACAGGATAGTGGTAACGTGAATCAAACGAGCTTACCTTTGGGATACTTGGAAAAGGTGGTGAAAGAAACCATAAGAAAAGAAAGTAGTGACGACCTATACAGAGAAGAAAGTCCAGATCTGTAGAGTGGTATGCTACTGTTGAATACGCCTGCATACTGTGTCATGGCAGAGTTATAGAGAGTAAGAAACTTTAGTTCCTGTATTTCTTGTGATTTAGAGAAACATTTGACTTAATTAGTGTTCTTTCTGGACTGGTGCTATGTAGAAATTTCAGAAACTATGACTTGGCTGTCAACAGCTGAACCCATTGAAATGATGTGATCCTAATCAGTCATACTGGCTAAATTATTTAATCCGTGTGTTGCAATCGACAGTAAAGATGTGTTTCAGAACATTATTTATTCTCTGTAACAGATTACTTGAGTAGACAGATAATGTATTTGAAATGTAGCTTTCTTTTGGTTTGCTCCCTGTACAGTAAGTCTTCTTCTATAGACTGTATCACGTCATATTGTTTTAGGTACTTTTTAGGCTTTTGTTTGGGAGGATTTTAAGAGGCCTAGCCTTACATTCCCATCATAGTTTTTTAGCCCTTATTATTCTGGCATCTGTTATGATAGTAAAAAAGCACGTAAAGTGAGTTATTTGAAACAGTATAACTTTTTGGAACTGCTTCTGTCTAATATGTACTGAGAAGATTTTGTATGCCGTTACATCATTGTCCTAAGGTGGGTGTTGTTATTAAAGAAAACCACTGTTCTTAACCAGAAAATCCCCTGCCATGCCACTCTGCTTAACAGCACCATTTTTTGCACATCAGTTTGCAACAATGGCAGTCTCTAATGAAAGACTCAAGTGCTGCCAATTTTATTTTATTTTTCATTTTCTTGGCCTCCTTGGCTATTGGCAGTAATTCTCCTACTCCCCCATTGCCTTGCAGGCCGACAACTTACTTCCTTGATCCAGGGACATTAACCTGGTATCACAGTTGGTGAAGCAATTACCCCATCTTTGTGGTGGAGGGAGAAAAGAAGAAGTGGGCACCCTAATCAGTGTCACCTAACCAGAGAGATTTTTTTTTCTTTTGCATGCCCTCACTGTTCGCTGAGGAGTAAGCATGCAGTAATGGAAGTGCACACTCATGAGTGTTCCCAGTTACATCTTAACATCAGCCCACCCCCTCAGTGCTCACACATGTTTATGAGATGCTAATGCTGCACTCATAGTGCCATGCAAAAACATGCTGTCCCCCTGTGAAGGGCAAGCTGGCTTCTGCCTCTTGAACCTACCTCTCTTGTAAGTCCCCCAGCTTACTAGTTCACTAGTCAGTTCCAGCTGTCAGCAACACAGAGTTCCTTTTTGTGAGTGGGCCAATGTTTAGCACTGACCATTCTAGGGTAGAATCCCTTAAACACCAAATACCATTTGTTCCTGACATGAAAGGCTTTTGTTCTGCTTGGTGATTCTGGGGAAATGGACGTGTAACAGTGATAGAGTTAAGCTCCTACATCTGTAGCGAATATCCTTCATCAATTTGACATAACTCTATAAATATAAAATGGGGAGCAATGGCAGCATACTAGCAAGCAGGTGAGTATGCGAATAAGGGGGCATAGAATCTTGTTTTTAGGCAACACTAGTCATATGACTGGCATTATGTTCAAGCATGAATTCTAAAGGGGATGGTGCAGAAAACTGAGGGTGAGTGAAGAATTGTAGATTCATTGTTATACTACAAAATACTACTGGAACTGGCAGTTCTAGGGCTGATTCTCTTACTCAGAGACATGGGGTGCTATTCCATATATTTTCTTTGCCCTCTGTGGCTTAATATTTTCACAAAATGGAAATGTCAACAGCTGGGATATAGGAGTTCGAGCAAAATGGAGAAAATGGAATAAAATCCCATACCATGCCTTGTTCATTGTTATCTCTGATCCTTTTCAAAGAATGTTCAGTGATTAAGGAAAATTAGTTGTTTGTGTGAAAAAGTA
The DNA here is from genome assembly GCF_019279795.1 of Protopterus annectens. NCBI lineage: Eukaryota > Metazoa > Chordata > Ceratodontiformes > Protopteridae > Protopterus > Protopterus annectens. The sequence goes on along the minus strand of NC_056747.1, from coordinate 1,159,680,451 downwards.
TACATTCCTTTAACTAAACTGGTCTTATCCATGCATTCATTTTTCAGATGGAAGTGTCTGATTTGCTGAGCTGCTCACACATTTGTGGCAACAGGGCTTGCTTTTCTTTTCACAGTAAGCCTCCAACACCAGAAGCCAAATAGGTCTATGACTTTAGTAGGATGAAACTAATGGCAGAGTAGCAAACACCCTGCACTGATGGATTTTCCTGGGTCAGAGGTTATATATGTAATGGAACATATGATGTGACTGCCAGAGCGACACATTCACAAAGAAAAATTTGCAAAATTTTAAGCAAACTCAAACACTGCATGCCTCAGGGAAGATGGACTGCACTAAAATTCCAAACAAGATGACAACGTTTTGATATATGTGGCAGTATGAAAATCATTTAGAGGGAGGAAAATATACCCTGGAAGGAACAGAATCTGCATTAAGGACATAATTGTCCTCTAAAGCTGCAAAGTTTGAATATTTGGTTAAAAACAAATTAATGTTTTTTTTCAGGTTCCCCCAAATTCTGGGACTACATGAATTTACTCATTATTAGGAGGAGAATACAGTGTAGACCTTTCATGGAGTCACAATAAATAAAAGGCAAATGAGTCACTGGATGATTTGCACCTTGTCAATACCCACCATCATGCTGCCCCTCCCCCCTTTTCATAAAAGGCAAGTTTAGATATTTTTCCACACATTTGTTTGCAAAGATTCATACCTGTTGTAGTAAATGGGTATCGGAGGGAGATTTGACATCAATGCCCAGCTTGTACTCCTTTGCAAACCTAGTAAACCTTAGGTTCTGATACCTGATCTGAAGATGGGAGACGTAGATGGTGAAAAGGAGGGGTCCCAGTACTGATCACTGGAGCACATCATTCGTACCTTCATACTCTATGAGAAGGAGCCTGCCACCTTAGTTATGTTTTTCTATCTTTCAGCCTCTTGGCTATCTACCTCTTCATGTACGGATCTACTTTTAAGGCACTTAACGTATTAATGAGGCCAGCATGGGGGATAACATTTTTTAATGGTTTGGCCAAAAACAAGTTATCTGAATGGAATGACTGCTGACTGGATCTTATGTGACTTTCTAAAAGAAATTAACTAAACTGAGAAGGAAAGCTTTCCTTTTTCACAAAACCAAACTGATATGGATCTAACCTGATAAGGTTTTTGATAACATAGTTTATGAGACCAGCTATGATGTATCCCACAGCTTTGCAAATGGGTCTATAATTTCCTGTATCCATGATGAGCCACCCTTTGTAGGGGCATCATCATTGCAGTTCACCATATTTTAGGGACAGATGCTGTAGCTAAGCTCATGATAAACTATTTAAGGAAGATATACACAAGGGCTTGATTGGTGTTATTTATTAGGCATCCAAGCATTTAACATGAAATATATGGAGGCATCTTTAGCTGTAGTGCTTGTTTGACTTGCTGTTCTCTGCCTGACTATTGTTGATCTCTGTCTGCATTTGATTTTGAAGTTTTTTATTTAAGGTTTGGTTACTTCTATTTTTTATCTTTTACATTGCTTTTTGTTTTGTTTTAAGGTTTTTGTTCTTTTGGAGTCTTAAGAGGTCTTTGCTAGCTAGGGTCAATAAGAAAAGTTAGAAAAGAATTCCTCTGCAGACAGTGAATAACATCCAGCTATTTAGTGGGAGGAGCTAAGAAATAGCATTCTTCATTTAACTAGAAATATTTGGAGACATCTTTAGCTACGGGGCTTATTTGACTTGTTATTCTGTGCCTGCCTATTGCTGACCTCTGTCTGCATTTGACTGATTGCTTTTGAGTTGCTCATCCCTAATATAAATCTGATTTCAGACATTCCTCCTAGTCCCATCTCATCAGCTCATTCTATTGAGTACTGAGAGATTAGCTGAGAAGGCCCACCTCCTTAGTCTCTTAAACTTAAATTATCTTCTGTTTTTTCCCTTCCCACTTACTAAAAATTGCACTTTATTCAGCTGCTTTTACTATATCAGTGCTTTTTCTTACTTTTGCTTTTTGCCACAGATTCTTAAAGTGTTCAGTCGTATTTAATCTGTTGCATTTATTACTGCTTGTTAGTAGCCTAATTAGATTGTAACTGTTAAGCCTCTTAGTTTTGATTTAAACACTTAGGCTTCAAACTGGTTATTTTACATAAAGAAGGCTTGTGGTTTATACTCTTGTGGCAGGAGATGGTGCACTACACCCCTCTATGCAGGGAATTGTTGGTTGAAGGCTTATTGTTCATGTTATTCTAAAAGTGTCTTAAATCTGTTTTAAGCACTTGGACTCCAAACCAGTTATTTTACATTAAGAAGGTTTGTGGTCTACACTCTTATGGGAAGAGAGGGTAGCTTCCACCTTTCTGAACTGGGAATTGCTGGTAAAGGCGTATTGTGCCTGTTATTCTAAGTGTATTAATTCTGATTTAAGCACTTAGGCTCCAAACCAGTAATTTTACATAGGAAGGTTTGTGGTCAACACTCTTGTGGCAGAACTGGGCAGCCTACATTGTTCTGAGCTGGGAATTGCTGGTTGCAGGCTTATTGTGCCTGTTATTCTAAATATCTTTGTTTTGGTTTGCACTCTTGTGACATTACTGTCTAGACAGATTTTTTTAACTACTAGAACATCTAGATTGCTCATAAAGTTGCTTGGCTTATAGACTTGCTCAATATTTAAGTTTTCCTCACTCCTCTCTATTAGATCAGTGGCCATGGAAATGCACTTCTCGACTCTCTCTCTATCTGTGGCCATTCTGGTTGAGATGGGTATTCTGAGGCATTGTAGCAATTGCCTCATGTACATTGACAACCCACCTTTTCTTAATAAAACAGATATTGTATGTGAGAGGTGTAAATATGCTTTAATGCTGAAGGCAAAACTATCTCATACAACCAAATCTAATTATATAGCGGGTGTCTGTGACACTTTCACCATTTCTACTGCCCAGTTTAAAAACCCTACAAATAAAACTACTTATGCTGAGTCACTTACAGGTAACCTTCCTAAAACACTAAGACCTCCTGCACAGCACAATCAAAGAAAGGGTCCTCAGTCATCACGTAAACACTCCGTTAAAACACCACACGCAACTACACATAGTAACACTCTATCCAATGCCACCACTGCTAAGCCCTTAAGGCAAACCTGCATACAGTCAAATTTCCTGGTCTTTGGTGATTCTGTAGTGAGGCACACTGATGTCCTCCTCACTAGACTGAATAAGGAGAGAATCACGGTTAGCTGCCTTTCCTCAGCTGGGATCCATCAAGTCACATAGGCACCCAGTTCATTGAGCCTAGGTACCAGTATGACTCTGTCATAGTCCACGTGGATGTTAATAACCTGAGACATACCTTCTTTGACTATATGAAGTGAGACATGATTAAGCTGAGTGCAGATATTAGATTAGCACTGAGCAGCATATTACCTTCAACAAGAATTATGTCATGTTACCAACAGAAAATGATTGATTTTAACAATTGACTTAGCTTCTGGTGTCAGTCCAGGCAGGTGCCATATTTGACAGACTGAGAGGACATGGTTGACAGAACACGCTGCTTTGCCAGGAATGGTTTGCACTTATTCCCTCTAGGCTTTTGGATATGGGCAAAGACCTTTTTCACCCCCATATTGTCTTTTTTAGGCAATGCCAAACTGATAAACCTACCAACTTAACTGAAACTATGAAGGAATATCTGAAGGTGATACTGCTCAGTGCTAGAAGTCATAACAAGAAACTCTACTCCCTGCAAGCCTTCTTCTCCCTGGAGAGTGTAAACATCAGTGTTGTAATGGAGACATGGCTTAAAGTCACTGAACGTACTCCAGCAATGCAAGATTATAATGCCTTTCACACCCTTAGACTAGCTACTGCACAGGAGGGAACTGAAGGTGAAGGAGTGTCAGTCTATATTAAGACTAATCTCACATCCAGAGTAGTTAAAATGTATGACCCACTGGATCTCATACATGTACAACCCACCATAAACAGGGTGTCATACCATATCTTTGCAACATACAGGTCCCCCTCTATGTCTCAGGAAAACCATAATACCTATCTCAGTGCAACAGAGTCCATCACCATTCATCCCGATATGATATTCATGGGGGATCTCAACTACTCCTGTATAGATTGGGAATCCTACATCACTTCTAATGGATAAACCCAGCAATTTTAAACTTCGTTAGCACCAACATCTTGGACCACTGGGTCCATTCTCCTACTAAGGGTACAAACATCCTTGACCTTTTACTCACAGGCAGCTAAGAGGGTTAATTATTACTTCAAAGGCTAAGTTTGAAAAAGAAATACCTTCTTAGGCAAAGGACAACCACAAAGCTTTTTACAGCTATATTTGAAACCTCAGAGTAAATACACAACAATGTGCAGAACTTATTGTAAATGGCACCACCCATACTGAACTCGAGGCCATTCCCAACATTTTGACTGACAGATTCAGCTCAAATTTCTCCCCCCAATCCCCCCAATAGTCCAAAGAAAATACCACATAACACAATCCCTCCAACCATTACTGGAGAACAGGTCATTAATGCACTTTCCAAGGCCAAAAACACTGCATCTATGGGTCCTGATAACATCCCGGGATGTTTAATAAACAGCATGAAACATGACCTCTCCTGTCCACTTGAATCAATTTTCAACTGGAGCTTTTAGTCAGGTTTTGTGCCTAAGGAATGGAAGATGGCTACAGTCATTCCCTTGCACAAAGGAGGCGCAACCAATGATCTGGGTAACTACAGGCCCAAAAGTCTTGCCAGCCTCATATGTAAGGTCATGGAAGGAACCATCACGGACATGATAAATGAAGACATAGGTGACCTGTAAACACTGAACCCATCACAGATCGTCTTTGTTAATGGAAGGTCATGCTTATTAAATCTCGTGGACTTTTTTGAGACAGTCGCCAAAGCATTGGATGAAGGTAAGACTGTGCATGCAGTTAACTTCAACCTGGCCAAGGCTTTTGATGCAAAACCTCACTCAGGCATTATAGACAAGCTCACAAATTTAGGTATAAACCCTTTATTCACCAGCTGGATAGCCAAATGGCTCACTGATAAAACTCAGGAGGTCAAAAAAGATGAAGCCACCACAACCAAGAGGCCAGTCATTAGCAGAGTCCCCAAGAGCTCGGTACTGGGCTTGCTCCTTTTTGGCATCTATGCTGAAGTTTTATTGCTAAGTTTGCAGATGATTGCAAGCTGGGAGTTATCATCTACTTCCCCAGAGACACCAGCATTCTTCAAGAAGGTCTATCTCTGACTAACAAATGGTGCCAAAGCCATGGTCAATTCTAAGAAATACATAATTATACCATTTGGGAAATAACCATCCTAGCTAATTACCGTGTTGGTAATACACTCCTAAGGGTCGACCCAGTGATCAGGGATCTAGGTATGCACATAGACAGTTACCTTACCTTCGACCACCATGTGGCAACAGTGGTGAGGAAGTCCTTTTATGTTGTGCAACTTATAAGTAAAGGCATAGTGTCTAGGTCTAAAGAGGTCATTATCCCACTGTACTCCACCTTATCAGACCACTTATAGAGTACAATGCTTCCTTTGGTATGTATCTGACCAGACATATACAGCAACTAGAGCAACCTCAAAGATTCCTTACAAAAAGAATACAAGGCATAACAACAAACCTGCCTTATGGAGAGCATCTTAAAGCCCTTTCCATCTACTCAGTCTCCTATAGATTGCAGAGGTGTGCTCTATGCCTGGCTTACAAGACATCTGCAACCCCCACACTTATGAATCTCGTACATATTCATAAGTCAAAGAGTACCAGAAATACAAGGTCTAGGGACCTGAATTTTGTCTGTGACTTAAACAGAGCATGCTTGAGAGACAGATATGTGTCCCACAGACTGCCCTTCCTATGGAACAGACTTCCCATCAGTGTGAAGCTGAGTTCATCTATTACCCAGTTTAAGCACAACCTAGACAAGTGGATGGGAAATAGGAAATTTACACCGGGTCTGGCACATGTGTCCCTTATGGACGGAGGCAGTTTATAAATACCTGGTCCTCAATTTCCTATCTGGATACAGGACATCATTATTCTTTCAGGAAAACTTGGCTAAGCATAGAAAGGCTCCCCCGGGTCATTAACCTAGTAACTGTCTATGAATCTATGACTATGAATTACCATGTCCCATGAAGGAAGTACTTTTGGTCTTAGAGAACACATTCAGGATGTGTTCATTTGGGATACTAGGATTTGTATGTGGTTCAGGAATTTGTGGAATAAAGATAGTTGTTTCAGGGATAAAGTTTACACCAAATGTGCCTGCTAGTATATTTGATATATTTGCTGGGTCTGAGTTGGTGGTACCTTTTAAGGTAAGTTCAGAATACCGATGAGTGTTATTTCTTACTTTTCTAAAGTAACCAAAGCAGGCTGTATATTAGTCTTGGCTTCAGTGGTTAATTTAGTTTCACAATTTGCCTCATTAGCCCTGATAGTAGCTTTAAGCTCCATATTAATATTCTTTCTGCAATCCGTAATATTAAAAAAACTTGATCTTTTGTGTGATTTAGTAAGCTTTTCTCTTGTTATAGAGTTTGTTTAAGCTGGTGGACCACCAAGGTGGTTTGTTCCTAAACATTCCAGGTAGGTTGAGGCATTTATCTCTGTGGGAACAGAACTCTATTCCATAAATAGCAGCTGTATCATTGTCAGGTCTGGTGATATTACAATTGAGTTTGGATAACTTGTCATAGAGTTTGAAGAGATTTGTCTATTTAAAATCCTTGAATTCAGAATTATTGATAACAGGGGGTTTTGAGACTTTGAAACAGAAACTTACGAGTTTATTATCAAAATTAACCAAGGATGGAGCCACTAGAGGGTTAGCCCATATAATGGCTATAGTTGTTAGGGCTGTGGCAGAAATATTATTTCCTAGAGTTTGTTAATTATCTATTCCAAAGGAATTTTTATTTATTAAGTCTAAGAATCTCTGGGCATACCTGACTTTTGAGTCATTGGTGTTCCAGTTTATTGAAGGGTAGTTGAAATCTCCCATTGTAAACATATTTTTGGCAACACATAGTTCTTCAAATACATTTAGGAATCTTACATTGTCAGAGGACATAGAAAGTGTCCTGTAGCAGGCTTTAAGTTGACAGTTTGTCTTGTTTAGGGTAAGCTGGAGATAAATAAGTTAATTCTTTGGGTCCGCGGGAATCTGTATGGAGGTGATGTGAATCACCGACAAATATGGAAACACTAACATAATTCCCATCAGACCTGAATATATGATACATGAAAAAAAACAGTTAACGAGGGAGTTCTAGCTTTGCACTAAAATCAAGTCTCAGTAACTTCATAAACATGTATATGTTTGAGTTGCAGGAGAGCCTGAAGATCAAGCAATTTGTTGTTAAAACTTCTGGCAGCAAGAAGAGCCACCTTGATCATTTCACTTTTTTGTTGTAGCAACACTTTTCTGTTTTAGCAAATATATTGTTACTAATTATACATATTTAGTTGGTCCCTTTCATATGCTTACTATTGTAATGAAAGGAGATATGGCCAGCCCAGCTAGCTGGAATTTTGTAAATAATTATATGTCATTGGTAAATATCAAAATTATTTGTGTAAGATGCTTGTGGTACAAATGTATTAGAACTGTATGCCATGTGTGTATCAAACTGCTTGTACAGACACGTGTGTTGAATAGGGTATTTGCAGAGTGCTGCTTGAAATGCATCCACAGTGTGCCGTGCTGGAAGAGAACAGAAATGTACATGCACTATTGTAACTATCTAAATGTATATATTTTAATAGTGGAAACTGAAGTACAGGAGGCTAACTTCAGTCCAGAAAACTTTAGGAAAATAGCTGAAATTAAATTACTTTATTGGTTATGCAATAAAAGATGGCATCTTTCAGTTTTCATTGCAGCTAGAGACACAGAGTCTGTGCGGACAAGCTTTCTGTATTGTCTTTGGAGTGACCTAATTACTACTTCTGAAAGCATGAGAAGTGCAATTGTTTTATAACTTCCAGCATCTGCTAAAGATCTGAGGTCTATATATTTTCACAGGTAGATACTAAATACTGCCAGCTTCCAGCAGTGGGGGTTTCATCTGGGCACTAGAGTCAGATGACAAGAAATGATGTAATTCTGCAAGCTCTCCCAGCAGTAATATTTGAGATATTAATTTGAGAAGTCTCTTAGTGAGACTGAGCATTCTGCATTATGTCTTGGACCTGACAACAACTAGAATATCCATTCACCAAATCTGCCTTGCTCTAACAGTAAGTTAGTAGGTTACAGTAATTCTCTTAGATTGAGTCAAAAAGCTTAGTTTAGATATTTTTTCTTTATTTATTTGAGACTGTCCTGCAATGTTGTTTTACATATTTCCTGTGGTTTTGAACTCTGATGTCACTGTGAATATATATATATTTAGTATGGTCTTGTTCTTTTATTATTTATTATTAAATGTATTTAAACCTTTCATTGCGGCTGATCTGTGTAGAGATATTTAAGTTTTGAGAGTACTTGTATATTTATTTGGTGACACTGTCTGGGCCACTCCTGACAGCCTTGCTCTTGGTCAAACTACCATTTGTATTAGTATTAATATTACACAGTAAAATTGGACACCCTTTGTTAAGGACCTAAAGTATCTGATAAGGAGCTCTAGCGGGAGTGGTCTTATAGTATGGGCAGAAGGGAGCATATCTAGCAAACCTGTGCCAGCCTTTCCCAGGTGTGTGTACCTGTGTGAGGTTGGCATTAAGGTGTTTACCTTACAGACACAAGGTGCAGGGTTTGATTCTCTTGGGGTAATTGGCTAGGCTTAAAATGGCCAACAAGGGCAGTTAGTGCAGTACTAATCTATGATCCTATGAACGTGTGTGTGTGTGTGTGTGTGTGTGTGTGTGTGTGTGTGTGTGTGTGTGTGTGTGTGTGTGTGTGTTTAAAATATGTTTCCAAGAGTGTGTGTGTGTGTGTGTCAGCTACTTGGTCATAGACACAAAGCACTGGTTGGACAGAGGGAGTGTTGGAGGACTTGGCTTGGAACCTTGGCTAAGGACTAACCTCTATAGCCATGCTGGTGGGGAGTCTTATTGGGCATCTGGAGAAAGATGGAGAAACCAGTCCCAGACTGACTGTGGTCTCTGTGTGCTCTTAAGGGAAATTACACTTGATGCAAAGAGTTGCAAATGGAAATACTGTGTGTGTGTACCTGTCATTCTCCCAGTGTACATTCCCCACTATTGCCAGTGATGATGATTGAGGCTCCTTGACTACTGATCCAGTTTTGGGGTGTCACAACTATCTCAAAACTTTATTATGTGATTTTATTTGTTTATTTTCATTACTCTAATCTAAACTCTGTAAACTGACAAATTATAATTCTAATTGGTTTTTGCTCTCATAAGTATATTTTTCTCTGTGAAACTTTGTATCTGTTAATGAAATAACAAATGCACTTGGCAGAACATGTGCAGATGAGTCACATTCTACATTTATTGAAAATTGCTTACCTTATTTTGTAACCCCTTTTATTTATATTATTAACCTATCACTACTTACAAGATGCATGCCAGATCTTTGGGGAAAAAATGAATTCCCTTCCGTGATGGAAAGATTCAGAATACACGTGAAAACTGCAAACCCATTTCAATATTATTATCTCTGCAGTATATTAGAAAAATTATTACAAAACATTGCAGACTTTAGTCTTTTTTTGTGATGAGCAGCACAGATTCTCACCCAGGCATATAATTCCACTGCTGTGCTCACCCTTTATTAATGATATGTACAGAAGTGCTGATGGAAATAGCTTAACAGTGAATTGTATCCCCCAGCCCCATGGGTAGGAGATAAAGCCCTACCTGGGTCCCAGGTGAGCAGTGTTTTACTAGCTGCTCAGATATTGGATGGACTGGGGGTAGAATAAGAAGGAGTGGCAGAAGAGGGCTCGCCCATTATAGATGGAGGGGGTGTTGCCTACATTCTCTGCAGTAACAGCTTTAAAAGCTGAGTAAACTCCACTTGGTCAGGATGCTGCTCAGGAATTGAAGTGTGCATGTACTTCTCAAAGGCAGCCCATTGCAGTGCTCACAAGGCTGCTGCAGGGTGGTGATGGGTGTTAGGGTACCCTTCCTAGCAGCAGTATGTCATTGTGTCAGTGTCCTTGATCTCCTTACCAGACATAGATGTGGGGCATGTAGAGCCTATGTGAGGCTAAATTAGGTCCAGTACACCTGATGAATGAAGAGAGGAGATGATGGCATCTGTTCATCACCAGTGGATAGGTGAGTAAGGAAAAAAACAGTAGGTTGGATCCAGTAACACTGAGATTATAACTGAGACAATGATGCAGGCAGCGGAGATTCTAATAGCAGAACAGGTACCTAAGGGTACTACTTGGAGTGGCATGACTAGACAGCTGATTAAACACCTGTCCTATCCTGAGTGAAGGAACGTTCTCTCATCAAAAATGAAAGGTGCACCCTGAGAGAACAAGTTCCTGTTAAAATGGCATGCAGGTGCTACACTTCTAGACAGTACTGAGGGTGCACAGACATCAGAATGACTATTATTTGTAGTAAATGCATTCAGGAACAGCCTGCCAGAGAGTAGTATGAACACAAAACACTCAACAGGTATACACAATGGCCACTTGTGTTTGGCTCTAGGATTATACTAATCTAGCAGTAACTGTTTGCCAAATTGTGCATCTCCTATTGAATGGGAGAACCCTCCATATGGCATGAAATGGGTACTATGCTGTGTAGAATGGCTGGAATTGGTGAATGGGCACTAGAGAGCTAGATGGTCAAGATGTTATGAGAATAAGACATGCTATTTGCTACCGTATTTATTGACTCTAATGTATATATTTGTCACTGCAAAACCTAAGAAATACACTTCAGGCACACCAATTTTAAATAAACTGATGACTATATATCTGATGATATTTCATAATATGCTTTTCCACTGATTGATCCACATTGACACTGAGCTAATCGGAGGAAGTCGGAGGAAGGTCTCTGAGCTAACTAATCTGTGATATATAACATTAAGTATGCTGTTTTTTTTCTTATTTCTGAGTTATTCATAGCACTTTTATTTTACTCACTGTGTGTGAGGTATTTAGTAGAATATTCTACAATTGTTAAGCATCTGGTTAAGTTTGTTTGTTCTGATTTCCTGCTAGGAGTGTATCATATAACTTGTTTGCATTTAAAAGCATTCTCTAGAGTCTCCTTGATCCTTTATCTGTTTAAACATTTATGCAGTTTTTTCCTACCAGAGTAGTGTTGGTAGTGTAGCATTGTCCATATTCATGCTTGTGTTTTGGGCCTAGTTGTTTGTTAGTAGAGGCTGTGTGTCTGAGCCCATGTCCCAGGCCATCATAGCTTAGCCAAAGCCAGTATAGCATTTCAGTGAGAGTGAATAGTTTGTGGTCATTGGCTGACTGGGGTTGCCTGGACTACACCTTGGAGTAAGCACCTCACTGGTTCTTTCAAGCTTTTTTTAAAGTTGTTTCAGGTTTCAGCTTTGTTATTTAAGAAGTTAACTTGTGACTGTTTCTGCCATTTCACACTGAGCTAATCGGAAGAAGTCGGAGGAAGGGCTCTGAGCTAACTAATCTGTGATATATAACATTAAGTATCCTGTTTTTTGCATATTTCTGAGTTATTTATAGCACTTTTATTTTACTCACTGTGTGAGGTTTTTAGTAGAATTTTCTACAATTGTTAAGCATCTGGTTGGGTTTGTTTGTTTACATTCAGAACTGCCGTATAGCTGAAACACCTGATGTCCTTAAGAGGTAATTTGCATATATCCCATGTTACCTCTAATGCAGGAGGTTTTAGAAGTCACACTGTAGAAAGTCTAGCTTGGCTAGATTTTTCTTTTAGTTTTTATGTGTGAGTCCAGGGAAATAATTGATATCCGCATTCTTATTTATGGATTAAGCAGTTGGTGTAATTCTGACTTTCACCACAGTTCAGTCCTGCTGGAAGTACATCTCACACCCTCTGCTCACAGTGGAAAAAAATAAGTTATCAACTCACCATAATGTTCCATGTGCGTTGTCCATCTCGCCTTCATTCTTAACTGGTTGGGTTCGGAACTGATCCTTGGTTCTGACTCGGCCTTATACAAAAGCTCGAGGTCTTCTACTAGCTCGTGGCTGAAAACCTTCTTCCATAATGCCTTAGGAAAGCTCCCCAGATCTTGTTTGCTGATATAACAATAGGTACCAAATAAAAAACTACGGAATACCTAATGGTACACCGAAGAAGGTTGGAGCACATTAAGTACCAATTGTATCCGCTGGGTCCTCCAGGAGTCCAAGGCTGGGGGAAGGAGGGTGGGATGTAAGAATGAAGGCGAGATGGACAATACACATGGAACATTATGAGTACATAACTTCTTTATGTGATGTTGTCCTAGCTCACCTTCATTTTTAACTGGTTGGGAAAGCATCCCTAGCATCATCTTTCTTGAGTGGCTCAAGGGAGAATATTCTTCAGAACAGTGGACCCAAAAGAGGCACTGTTCGTGGAGGCCAAATCCACTTTGTAATGAGTGATAAAAGTATGAGGCCTTGCCCATGTTGCTGCAGCACAAATGGTGTCAAATGATAGTCTAGCGCAAAAGGTAGAAGAGGTTGCTATGGCTCTTGTAGAATGACCCTTTACTTTGTCGGGGAGTTTTTTGTTTTGACATTTATAAGTGAAAGTAATACAATCTGACAGCCATTTTGAAAGTGTGACTTTAGACACAGGAGCACCTTTCTTAGAGCTGAAATCCTTTGTCCTATGTAAGTAGAAACGTAATTGTCTATGTAAATCTAGTTGGTGTAGCATATATTCTGCCTTGTTGCCATAGTTGGGGAAAAAAACTGGTAGTTCTATGGATTGATTCAAATTAGACTCTGAGCATCCTTTGGGTAGGAAGGATGGATTTGTTCTTAGGGATAATCTATCTTTGTGGAAAAGCATGTAGGGGCTTTATAGATAATGCTTGTAGCTCCAAAACTCTTGTAGCAGAAGTGATGGCTATCAAAAGAATCATCTTCCAAGTCAAATACTTTAGATTACAAGATGTTGCAGGTTCAAATGGGGAGAAAATCAAATGGGGTAAAACAAAATTCACATCCCATGGTGCTGGAGGGGCTTTAATGGGTAGTCTTAATAAAATAGTGCCCTTAAGAAAAACCTTGCAAAGTCTGTGGGACATCACATTTGGCCCCAACTTACCTATATGGAAATTAGATATCACTGCTAAATGAACCCTAATAGTAGCTGCAGCTGCACCTTCATTAAGTAACTTTTGCCAGGAATTCAAGAAGGGAGGCTATAGGGGCAGAGAAGGGGGTCAATGCGTTTTTTCAAGGCCCAAGAAGAAAATCTCTTCCATTTGCTCATATATAACTTTCTCGTTGAAGCCTTATGAGACAAAATCAGGATATGCTTCACTGATGGAGAAAGGTTAGAGAACCTGGCTATGTTTGGAATTGGAGCAGCCAAGCTGTCAATTTGAGGGTTTGCAAGGAGGGGTGGAGCATCCCTCATACATGGGTCAGCAGGTCTGGAAGTGGGTCCAGAATCCATGGCTCCTTGTGAAGATGAGGTCAAAGGAAGGGGAGCCAGAGTTGATGAGGCCAGTAAGGTGCGATGAGTATCAAATTCCTTCCTAAGGAATTGGCTTTCTGAAGAAATTTGGGTATCAACGGAAAGGGAGGGAAGGCATAGGGGAGACCCAAGGGCCAATCATGTAGAAGTACATTCCTTGGTGACTCCCCCCAAAGGGAGGATAAGGGCAAGATACCTGCTGCATTTGGTATTCATGGACATGGCAAAAAGACCACAGCAAGGCTGGCCCCATTTGCGGAAACTCTTTTCTGCTACTTCTTGTTTTAGGCACCACTCGTGAGGCATTAGAATCACTCTGCTGAGTTTGTCTGCTATCATGTTGGATTTCCCTGGGATGTGCATTGGTATCAGAAAGTGTTGGGAGGAAGTCGCCCACTGCCATACTCTCAGGACCCCCCGACAAAAGGGGTAAGACCTGGTTCCTCCTTGTTTGTTTATGTACCACACAACTGACACGTTGTCTGTACTGCAGTAGCTCCTAGTGGGAAGAGAGTCTTAGAATGCTTGCATTGCTAAAAGCACCACTCTCATCTCTAGGATATCGATGTGCAAATGGGCTTCATGATCCTACCAAGTGCCCTGGACTGTCCTTCCCAGGTAATACCCCCCCACCCTATCTGGAAAGCATCTGTGGTCACTGTGGCTAAAGGCTGTGGAAGAACAAAGGGTTGACCTAATGTCACATGAGTGGAGAAGCCATCAACTTAGGTACTTCTTGAAGATTCCATTATAATAATTTGGTGGGACATGGGTAGTTCCTGCATGGACCATTGAGTGAACAGTAACCACTGTAGAATTCCTTGTTAATGGAATTGGGGTTATTGCTGCTGCCATGGTTCCTAAGACTTTCAGTACTGTTTTTGCTTGTACGTTTTTTCTTGGAAAGTAGGATTAGGACCTGATGTCATAGAATTTGCACCCTTTCAGAAGGAAGTTTTGCTATCATATTTGTTGCATCTAGATCTGCTATTATAAAAATGATAAGCTGAGATGGCAACAAGGCAGATTTTTCGTAGTTTATTCTGATTCCTAGGTGAGAGCAGAGCTGCAAGGTGGTGTCTCTCACTTTTGTTAGTAGATGCTTGGTGGTGGCGGTTAGAAGGAATCCTAGGCATTTCAAGTGAGCCGTGACTACTGCCATACACTTGGTGAACACTCTGGGGGCTGTAGTGAGACCAAAGGGCAGAACTCGAAACTTGTAGTGACTGGCTCCCAGCCAAAAGCGCAAATGACTCCTGGATCGCCTGTCCATTTTTATGTGGTAATACATATCCTGGAGATCTATCGAGCATATCCAGTCATCTTGTCCCAGAAAAGCGAGTATCGACTGCAGTGTTACCATCCAGAAGTTTGATTTTCCTACTGACTTGTTTAATTTGCTGAGATCCAGGATGGGTCTCCAGTCCTCTGTTTTCTTTGGAACTAAAAAGAACCTTGAGTACGTTCTGGATCCTATTTGGTCTGAGGGGACTGTCTGGATGACTCTTTTTTTCTAGCAACTTTTGTATTTCTAGAGTTGCCTGTTCCCTTTGACTGGGTGGAATGTCCAGGATATTTTTAATGTTTGGGACAGGGGAAGAAAAGGGTATGGAGTAACCTCTGGATATGATTCTTTGTACCCACTTGTCTTTTGTTATTTTTAGCCAGGCTTCTGGGTACAAAGATAAGCAACCCCTGACCACCTCCAGAGATGGACAGACAGGCCTCCTTTCAGGAGTGCTGAAAGGGCTTACCAAGGAAGGATTCCCTGTTGCCCTGATTTTGCAGACCCCCTCTGCCATGTAGTTGGCTTCTTCCATTACTGCTTCCCCCTCTGCCCCTGGGGGAAGAATCAGCATGTGTATCCTGAAAAACTATCTGGGATTTTTGGGAGCACATTTTTCCTCCCTTTTGACCTTTTGGATAAGGTATAGAAGGTAGGGAAAAATGGACTC
Organism: Protopterus annectens; assembly: GCF_019279795.1. NCBI lineage: Eukaryota > Metazoa > Chordata > Ceratodontiformes > Protopteridae > Protopterus > Protopterus annectens. The sequence goes on along the minus strand of NC_056747.1, from coordinate 1,159,664,842 downwards.
CTATGGCAGAAAGAGTTTTCCCTTCCTGTTCACACCTGGTTAGTGTGTCTTTGACTTTCGGCCCAAACAAGGATGAGCCATCAAAAGGGACATTAACAAAAGAAGATTTAAAGGGCTTTGCAAAGTCACACAAGCACATCCAGGAATGTCTCCTTAGGGACATTCCTGACCCCACTGCCCTACTCACTCCATCTGCTGCATAAGAAATGAGTCACATGGAGGAGTTGACTGCTGAATTTAAGGTGGAGAGCTGAGAGGAAACCTTCTCTGATACCCCTTCAGCTACTGAATCTTGGAGAGCATCTCCTAGCTCCTTCAGATCTCTCTGAAGTCTGGTAAAGTAGGTGAATTAATTCAGCAATCTGAGCGCAAAGGTCATTAAAGAAAAGGTGCACTTTCCATATCTGTCCATCTTACGATAATCCTTGCTCGGTGGATGGACAGAAGAGGACATCTCTGAAAGTTCCTTTTTGGTGGTTGCTACCACCACTATAGCATCTACTGGGACACCCTTCGTAAGAAAACTCTTATCTGTAGGGGATGTTATGAATTTGTTTGGCCTCAGGAGAACAGGCTCCACTGAGTCTGGAGGCTCCCATGCCTTTCAACAAACCAGGTTCATCAGTTCTTCAAAAGGTGGAGACACCCAAGTGGTGGAAGGGCGAGACCCAAAAGCCTTCAGATATACAGACTCCTCAGAAGGGTTGATGGGCTTCCAGCTGCCTCTCTGTTTAGGTATTTTCAGGATGTCTGTGAAGAAGACATCCTCAGAGGGCGAATGTGGGAACCCTTCTGACTCATCAAGGTCTGTATTGGATGTGATGGACTCCTCTGGGGAGTCCAAATGCTTCCTCTTGCAAAGTCTTTTACAAGAGAACTTTTCAGAAGTGTATTCTGGAGAGTGTTTGGAAGAGAGGGGTTCACCCAATGGGGCATCCTGAGGCCTAGGGTCTCCGTGTCTCTGTGGATGAAGTGGTGCCAAGACAGACACTGGTGCCTTAGGTAGAAGACTGTCCAGACCTGAGAGTGGACTTGTCTGTAGAGACAGTACTCTCCTCATCACTTTGAATGCCTGCTGTCCCTGATCCAAGGAAACTCCTGGCTCTGAAGAACCAGAGGGCATCCCCGGAACCAAGGGGATTGGCTCCAAGGCAGATGTAGGAGCCAAGCTCACCAGTGCCGAAGCCTCAAGAGGCAAGTTCGGATCAGACAACTGTCCAGTTCGACTCTCCTCCCTGGACCCAAGAAGAGAGACTCAGCTCCTAGACTCCCCGAGTTCAGACGGAACCAAGGATGTCAGAGCAGAAGTCAGATCCGAAGATCCTGGGATAGGTCTCAGTTCTGATGGTTCAACTATGGTCAGTTCTAGACATTCTGGCTCTGACGTCTGAAATCGGATTGGAGGAGGAATTGATGGTGAAAGGGTAGGTTTGGTCGGTTTCAAAGCCCACTCGGCTGAATCCAACAACAGTTTGGTGAGTGCCAGTGTCCTTAATAGCCTCCACACCACATGATCCACATCATCATCAGGGAGGCTCCTGGAGGATCGAGACGAGGGAGCAGGAGATCTCAAAGTCAGAGAAACTGGTTCCAATTCTGGGGACCGGATCAACAAATGAATTTCCATTGGCCCCAACACAGAAGGAGCTGAGGTAGCAGGTTTCTCGGGCCCAACAGCCTTCGGGTCTGGAGATGAAACTTTAGGCAACTTTTTTAATGGATCCAATTGAGCGCTCAAAGAAAAGGACCTTTTCCCCGACTTATCAGATTTTGGAGAAGGGGATTTGGCCAATTTTGAAGAACCCTGCCCTTCCTCAATTGCTTCAGTAAAGGGGGTCTTCAACAAGCCTCTCAATATAAATGTATTTTTTCTTTCAAGCAGAACTCTACAGCTAAATGGGTGACAGATGGCTCATGACTCCTGCAAGTGAACTGCTCCAAGACAGTACACACAAATGGTGTGACCATCAGTTAGCGACATTTTCTGACTACATTTCACACATTTCTTGAATCCAGAGGGTTTAGTTTCCTTAGGAACCTTAGACATTATAACTGTAAATAACAACAACAGCAGCTAATAGCTAAAGAAATATATATATATATATATATATATATATATATATATATATATATATATATATAGTTATAGTAGCATATATATATATATATATATATATATATATATATATATATATATATATATATATATATATGGTTCCCTATCAGAAGCCTGAAACACTATAAGCCTGAAAATCAAAATCCTGAAAACTATAGACTGAAAGTTCAAAATCCTGAAAGACCAAAATCTTGAAACTCAAAATCCTGAAAACACAAATAATGCTAATATGTCACTATAAAGACACTAATATCTACCAACTGACCCTGACCCTAACCCTAACCCTAAGGTCCATCACTATCGCACACTCACCTGACCGCCTAACCTAACTCACTTAAACCTCCCCTAACCCCAATATTTGTCACTATTGCATATATGCCTAACCTACGCCCTAACCCTAACTCACTTAAACCGCCCCTAACCCTAACATAAAATCAACCGCACATTTACCTGAACCCAACACATGACTCAACACCACAGGGCTAACAATAGCAAAGCCACAATGACGTCAGTATGTCCATTTTGTGTTTTCAGGATTTTGAGTTTCAGGATTTTGGTCTTTCAGGATTTTGAACTTTCAGTCTATAGTTTTCAGGATTTTGATTTTCAGGCTTATAGTGTTTCAGGCTTCTGATAGGGAACCATATATATATATAGTTATAGTAGCACTACTTTTTTTTTTTTTTTAATAATGACAATAACAGTAATAAACAGCCAAAAACACTCAGGAAAAAAAGCCCTCTAATTAAAATGGGCAAAGGCAATTCTCTAAATTAAACAAATTTGCCTAGAGTTAAGGAGAGTTAAGGAGGAAGGAGAAAGTAAGAAAGGGAAAGCCCTCTAACTAAAACTGGCTGTAAAGCTGAGATAGGGGGAAAAGGCCTTGCGAGAAAAAATGACGGCCCAACAACAACAATAACTCAAAGGAGAAATGAAAATACACACATTTCATTCAGAAATATTAATTATAAAGGATAATTGGAAAAACACTATCAAATCTGACAAAAGTATAGCAAGAAAAATCTATTTAGCCAGAGCCAGTAGGAGAGCATCCGATCTAGCTTAGCGGCAAATGTGATCTGGGGAGTTTTCCTCGGGCATGATGGGATAGGGTTTTCAGCCACAAGCTAGTAGAAGACCTCAAGCTTTTGTATAAGGCTGAGTCAGAACCAAGGATTGGTTCCGAAACCAACCAGTTAAGAATGAAGGCGAGATAGGACAACATCACATCAAGGAGGGTGGCCTCATGGTTATGGTGTTTGCCTTACAAACACAAGGTGCAGGGTTTGAGTCTCACAAGGGATAATTGGCTAGGCTTAAAATGGCCCACAAGGGCAGTTGGCCTAGTACTAATCTATGAGCCTATGAATCATTTGGGTACATAATATCATCAAGTGAGGGCCCTCTGATGCTTCAACAGTTAGTAAGTCCTGGGCCATCAGTAGTCAGACATCCTGTCTCTTGTCTGAGTGGACCAAGTTAATCAGCTGATTTAAGTAGAGATTAGCTGCTTTCAGTTGTTAAGGGAGTTATGAATGTTATTATCCATAACATTCTTGGGGAAAGGGGGTGTGTGGAGCAGATAACTTGTTAAGAAATGGTGTTGCATGTTATTGTAAAGTATGTCTTTCTCGTACTTGTAGGAGGGTGAGTCTTGTGATTACACCTGGAGTGTTGGTCACTTCTGTAGAACTCTTAGGTGGAGAACCAGATGGCCCATATTCTGCTCCTGTGTGCATTTACCAGAAATGCAACCAGTATAGGGCGCAAATTGGACTGTCCATAATTCTTGATGATCAACTATGGCTCTGGTATTAATTTGATGGGGGGCAAAATTATATAATAGTATGACTTCATTCTTTAAATTACGATCAGACATTGAGCCTCCCAAGTCTACATTCTGAAGTACACATTATTTTTTTTTTAATAATTTTTGTTTATTTGAAGAAGTTACTTAACAGCATGTATTGCTTTTGACATTTCCAGATTTTTAGCAGGCAATTGTGAGATATGAGTTACTAACTATTAATGTGGAAATAAAGAAGTGGCGAGAGCTCACCTATCATTTGAAAATGCTGGTACATACTTTCACTGTACCAAGTTCGATTACCGCATTTTCGCTCATGTGAGCGTTCGCTTAAGATAACTTTCGGTTATCTAATATAGACCCACTTTCATTAACTCATAGCCATGGATGTAAATGTATACCATTCAGGTTGTTGTGGTCACTCCGTGTCCCTCATTCATTTTTTATTTTTGTAGTGCACGGGAAGCTTTTTAATTCTCCTACACTACAGATTCCATTGCAAGGAAAGGCCAAATGAATATATCAAGTCGTATACTTCCGAATATTTTCTCCTAATGTTCTAAAAAGTTTTGCATGTTCCGAATGAAATGTAATTTAATTTTCTTTTATTGTTACATAATCCTGGGAATATGTAGGTGAAACTTTTTTCAAGATGCCAAATATGCAAATGATTAGGAATTACATGCTTAACAAATATACAAACTATATAAAGCAACTTGTTTAAAACCAGTTATAGTCATAAGGAACCATAACATGCTGTTTCAAGACCTTCTTAAAATGTTCAAGCTAACACTGGGATAAAAAGTTATTAAAGAAAGCTAATAACTAAATGCTACAGATTTCAGCACAGGTTCATATTCAGTGGCATTTTCTCATGAGTCATAACTAGATAAAGGAATTTGTTGTTAGGTGCTGCAGACACAGGAAACTCATACACTGTGTACAGTGTTAAACCCTCAGTGACTCCACTTCATTTTAAACTTTCTTAGAACAGCAGTTCAGTAACACAGTCTGGATTCCCCAGTTCTGTAACAGGATTTGAACCCATGACCTTTTCTTGTAGGTGGAAAGAAATGCTTTTTTGAGTTGCACCATCGCAAACTGATGCTAATGTTCAACTCAAATTAGCAGGTTCAGACTTCCTTGCATAGCATTCCTGAAACACAATCTCTCTCTCTTTCTTAAGCCAAGTACTTGGTAATAAATCTGACTGCACTGAGAATCAAACATCAGCCATCCATAAAGTAGTTTTTGGGTAGTGAGTGTAGGTTCATCATTTAGATGGTTTCATTTCAGTGCTCTCTTTTTGCATATCACGGAACACTTTGCTATAGCTGTTAAGAGCAACATGCTGTGCTGTGCCTAGGTATTTAAATCAGTTTTGAGAGGAATGTCTCATTGTTCTGCATTTTTACTATTTCGTCTCAGAATATGAAGCTACAGCTATACATTGATTTTGGTTTTAAAGTTTCCACTGTTATTTTTCTAAGCTATTAAGTGGATTAATCAGCACTGCTGCATATAATTACTGTGTTTTAGTTACTTTTAAAACTTAGAGCAAACCACCAGTTTTGGCCAGTTATGTGAGTTTTTATCTAGAGCTTGTGGAAATTGACCCCAGTGGCAGTGGCAGATTTCTGCAGTTCTATGAAGATAAATGCTATTGTTTTAAAGGAGAACTGTGCCCACAGACTGAAAAAAAACTCTTGATGTTTCCTACATTTTAACAGTACTTTTGGACTCTACATACTTTTTAAAAATATTTTTAAATGTAATTCCATAGTCTGCCCACATGGGGGTGCAGTATCTTGATTTTTTAATCTACCTCCAGGTATCTCACAATGCAGCATGTGGCTTTAAAATATTACATCATAGCCCCTAAGCTCCTGTCAATGCATTGACTTTACATGTGTTTTCACGTATACCCTGCTTTCTTTAAGTCTGTCAGGTTTAATTACCGTTTCTTGCTTTTCAATGACTACTTAAAAGGCAAATAACTCAAATTTGCTACTTTGTCAGATAGGAAGAGGAGGTGTTTAAAGGGAGGAGAGATGAGTTTAAGGACTATAACCAAGGCATAACAAAAAATGAAAATTGGCCATTTCAGAAATAAAAAGTAGTAACAGGCACTGAGAATACTGTTCTGTATGAGTATCCCTGTTTGTCTTTTAAGTAGTCATTGAAAGGCAAGAAATTGTAATTAACCATAACATAGTAGACTGAAATTCCATTTAATCAAATCATACATAACAGAGACGACAGCACTGAACCCTTATTTGAATGAATGTTCACATCACTGGAATTTTAATCTGGGAAAGGAGGCACAGTTGGCCAAAATTAAAACAACAAACACACCAAAGCATATCAAACCAACTCACTAAATATACCAACTCTGAGATCACAGTACAGTGGGAATAAGGGCAAATTTCCCCATGTTGGCCAACTGCCTCCTTTCCCAGATTAAAATTCTGGTGATATGAACATCCTTTGAAATAATATTTTAGTGTTGTTGCCTTGGTTAAGTAAGATTCGATTAAATGGAATTTCTGTCTACTGAAACAGACCCATAATATATATATATATATATATATATACACACACACACACACACACACACACACACACGCACACACACACACACACACACACACACACACACACACACACACACACACACACACACACACACACACACACACACAAACAAGAAAGAGCAATGGTTAGCTGCTTGTCTGGTGGCAGGATCCATCACATCACATGCACTCAAGTTCTTGAACAACAAGTACCAGTATGATTCTGCTATAATAAATGTGGGTATTAGTGACTTGAGATGTACCTCCCTGGATTATATAAAGAGAAACATGATGGCGCTTTCGGATTATGTGTCCCAGGAAATATGAGCAAAAAATAATTTAATTTGATAATTGGCTTAGTTTTTGATCACCTATGAACAAGGACCAATATTTGTCAGCCTGGGAGGATATGATCGACAGACAATGCTGCTTTACCAGTTTCAGTTATCAGCAAAGGCATTCTCTACCCCTATAGTGCCTTTTTTAGGCAATGTCAATCTGATAAACTTACCAGCATAGTAAGGCAAGCAAAGGAAAATATGAAGGTGTTATTCATCAATGCTAGAAGCCTAAACAAGAAACTACACTACCTCGGAGCCCTTATCACCCTGGAGGATGTAGACATTTGTGTAGTAATTAAGACATAGTTTAAAACAATGGAGAGCACTCTGACTAAGCATACTATAATGCCTTCCACATGTTTAGACCAGCTATTGTGCAGGAGGGGAAAAAAGGTGGAGATGTCTCAATCTTCATCCAGGAGAGATTCATATTAAGGCTGGTAAAACATGATGCATTAGAGCTTCTTCATGTCCAAATAGCCATAAGAAAGGTCCAATGCCATATATTATCTAACTAGCTATAGAACAACTTCTTTGACCCAAGAAAGCCACAACACCTATCCAAAGGAACTGGAATCAGTCAGTATAAAACCCAATACCATTTTCCTAGGTGATCTAAACTATTCAGCTATAGCTTGGGAAGCCTACATCACCTCTAGTGCATAATCACTGAGATTCCTTGACTTTGCCAAAATAAATACACAGGAACAATTAATCAGAGTACCTACTAGGGGGACAACATCTTGGATCTTGTCCTTTAATACTAAATCTGTTGCGTATCTTTGTCACTTGTTAGATCTGACCATAAAGCCATGCCCTTTGAAATAAAACTGAAATCATAGACACATTCCACCTAATGTATGTTTAGAAGTGTCTCTAAGACAAACTACCTACTCCTTGATGATACAGTGTCAAGCTTCAAATCCCTACCAAACCTGGATAACACTGCTTAATGTATGGAAATGTACACCAGCACGTAAACAGTGCACAGATATAGCCATAGCCTGTAGGAGCAAGTGCAGGGAAACAAAATCCCATGGTGGAACCATAATGCTTCAGAT